>NC_092257.1:6060549-6113049 GCF_036320965.1 Panulirus ornatus
GTTGACCGTGATGGTGAGTGATGGTGATAATGAGTTGACCGTGATGGTGAGTGATGGTGATAGTGAGTTGACCGTGATGGTGAGTGATGGTGATAGTGAGTTGACCGTGATGGTGAGTGATGGTGATAATGAGTTGACCGTGATGGTGAGTGATGGTGATAGTGAGTTGACCGTGATGGTGAGTGATGGTGATAGTGAGTAATGGTGATGGTGAGTGATGGTGATAGTGACTGTGATGGTGAGTGATGGTGATAGTGAGTTGACCGTGATGGTGAGTGATGGTGATAGTGAGTGATGGTGATGGTGAGTGATGGTGATAGTGAGTTGACTGTGATGGTGAGTGATGGTGATAGTGAGTGATGGTGATGGTGAGTGATGGTGATAGTGAGTTGACCGTGATGGTGAGTGATGGTGATAGTGAGTGATGGTGATGGTGAGTGATGGTGATAGTGAGTGACCGTGATGGTGAGTGATGGTGAAAGTGAGTTGACCGTGATGGTGAGTGATGGTGATAGTGAGTGACCGTGATGGTGAGTGATGGTGATAGTGAGTTGACCGTGATGGTGAGTGGTGGTGATAGTGAGTGTGACCGTGATGGTGAGTGATGGCGATAGTGAGTAACCGTGATAGTGAGTGATGGTGATAGTGACCGTGATAGTGTGTGTGACCATGATAGTGAGTGACCGTGATGGTGAGTGATGGTGATAGTGAGTGACCGTGATGGTGAGTGATGGTGATAGTGAGTGATGGTGATAGTGAGTGACCGTGATGGTGAGTGATGGTGATAGTGAGTGTGACCATGATAGTGAGTGATGGTGATAGTGAGTGTGACCGTGATGGTGAGTGATGGTGATAGTGAGTGACCGTGGTGAGTGATGGTGATAGTGAGTGATGGTGATAGTGAGTGTGACAGTGCTGAGAAAGTGACAGATTACCCCAAAGCAATTCAACTGTTACGACTTTTGTGTTAACATCAGTAACCCTTGGTCATGTTGTGTACGACCTTCCATCACGACCCTCAAGCAACGAGGAGTACGACCTTGGGTCACGAAGGTACGACCACGTAAGGACAATGAGGACGACTCCACGAGTACGAGTGGACGACACTTGAGCACAACGGTACGACCCTCTCAAATACGACGGTACGACCCTCTTAAACACGACGGTATACGACCCTCTTTAACACAACGGTACGACCCTCTTAAACACGACGGTACGACCCTCTTAAACACGACGGTATACGAACCCTCTCAAACACGACGGTATACGACCCTCTTAAACACGACGGTATACGAACCCTCTTAAACACGACGGTATACGACCCTCTTAAACACGACGGTATACGACCCTCTTAAACACGACGGTATACGACCCTCTCAAACACGACGGTATACGACCCTCTTAAACACGACGGTATACGACCCTCTTAAACACAACGGTACGACCCCTCTTAAACACGACGGTATACGACCCTCTTAAACACGACGGTATACGACCCTCTTAAACACGACGGTATACGACCCTCTTCAACACGACGGTATACGACCCTCTTAAACACGACGGTATACGACCCTCTTCAACACGACGGTATACGACCCTCTTCAACACGACGGTATACGACCCTCTTCAACACGACGGTATACGACCCTCTTAAACACGACGGTACGACCCTCATTCTCATCTCAGGTCTTGGGCCCACCTCCTTGTACCTCACATCTTGGCTTTGGGTACCCAATCAACACCTCACATCCCCCCAAACCCCCCCTAAACCCCCCTCAAATCACCCCCCCCCCCCCACACCAATTGGTGCCTTTCTAGTTCCCTTCTGAACCCCATCTCTCATTCTCTTTCATCGTATGTAATTCGCAAGGAACTGGGGTTGACACTTTTCTATTACGAGAATTACATTACACACCAAAAAAAAAAAAAATACGTCAATTACATTGTCTTTTTTGAATATATAATAAAGGAATACTATTTAAATTTGCATATACGATTTTGAATCATTAATAAAGTCATCAATCAACTCTTAGTTACACAGGCACACAAAAGAAAGGGGGGAAAAAAAGAAAAGAAAAATAATCAGGGGAAAAAAATGTAATCTTTTCCACGATATCATTAATTATTTTCTCCTCAGCCTCATTTGCATGTTGACCCAGTTTTTATCCACCTTTTTCAAGCTCTATCTATCTATCTATCTATCTATCTATCTATCTATTCTCCATCTATCATCGACTAGGAGGAGCCCACAGACAGACCTGGCTTACCAGTCTATCGAGTATGATAGATCCAATATACTCATGTCCTCGATAGATAAAATTCTAGCCACAAGTCTGTGTGTATATCTATCTATCTATCTATCTATCTATCTATCTATCTCCACATTACTTATCATAATTACGTCCTAATAAATAAATAAAAAAAAAAATAGGGACCACTTGCGCTTGCCAATTAGCCTAATTATTTCGACCTAATTCCCAATTTTATATTAATTAGAGATTAAGAATGATTTGGCCCCGGCGATGCGATGGGGAAACGACCCACAGAATATGTCTCGACCAACGTGGGGGACTGTCACGACCCCACGTTGGTCGATGGACGACCATCCTAACGCAGTCCTGTGAATTGGGTGGTTAGAAGGTATTTTTTTTTGGCTCGTTCGAAATTGGTCTGGTCTGGTCTGGTCACACGACTACAGTACAATGGTACGACCCTTGAAGATGATGGTACGACCCTTGACTAAGATGGTACGACCTTGAATAAGATGGTACGACACTTGAATAAGATGGTACGACCCTAGAATAAGATGGTACGACCCTTGAATAAGATAGTGCGACCCTTGAATAAGATAATACGACCCTTGAATAAGACAGTACGACCCTAGAATAAGGACGGTACGACCCTTGAATAATAAGGTACGAAAATGTACGACCCTAGAATAGGGACGGTACGACCCTTGAATAATAAGGTACGACCGTTGAATAAGATGGTACGACCCTTGAATAAGATGGTACGACCCTTGAATAAGATGGCACGAGTCTTGAATAAGATGGTACGACCCTCGAATAAGGCGGTGCGACCCTCAAATAAGACGGTACAACCCTCAAATAAGACGGTATACGACCCTCAAATAAGACGGTACGACCCTCAAATAAGAAGGTACGACCCTTGAATAAGGACGATACGACCCTCAAATAAGACGGTATACGACCCTCAAATAAGACGGTACAACCCTCAAATAAGACGGTACGACCCTCAAATAAGAAGGTACGACCCTTGAATAAGGACGGTACGACCCTCAAATAAGACGGTATACGACCCTCAAATAAGACGGTACAACCCTCAAATAAGACGGTACGACCCTCAAATAAGACGGTACGACCCTCAAATAAGATGGTACGACCCTCAAATAAGACGGTACGACCCTCGAATATGACAGCAGGACTATCAACCATGCCCCACAGGTGTCTGTAGGGAAGTTATGATAAGACGAAAGAAGAAGAGAAGGAAGAAGATTTCTTTCACTGCCTTCGTTGTACGAGGGTGTTAGAACCGGCCGGAACAATACCCTTAGAACAGAGAAGCTATAACAAAGGAGACGGAACAAGGTAGTTGAAGAGGGATAACAACATATATGATGATGTGAGTATTACACGAAAGTGCACTTGGCAACTTATCGTGTTCCATTTCCCCATATATATATATATATATATATATATATATATATATATATATATATATATATATATATATATATATATATATCTTAGATATCTGGATTCACTGTAGTATATATATATATTTTTCCCTCGAGTGTTCGAGGTGTGTCGTCGGAAACTTGGTAAAGTGTCGTAGGTCGTGTCGTAATGATTTTCAATACTTGTGCCAACTCGCTGACGTGTGCACGGGACCCGAATTGCGTCGTCGGGATATATATCCCAGCCCCGGGACCCACAATGGAAGGTAACAGCGCGGGAGAATACGTGAGCATAGAGTCGGCACACGGTGGCCACGAAGGGCGCCTCCCACCCACGTCCCATCAACCATTTCCAGGAATCATCGTACGCGTGGCAGTACACCCGCGGGTGGGAAGGGAAACACAACACTTCTGCCGCACGATCATAGATGGCGCTGATTGTGCGTCTCGCATCGCGCCCGGGGAGTTTCCCTTCTTGTTTATCATAACAATTCCCGGTGATAATTGCCTATGCAAATTTGCTCATTTATTCCATCTTACGTCCCTGCCAGGTGATTACAGAGGCGTTAATGACCACATCAACAATTAAGACTAAGAAGTCATTGACGTAGCTGTATTACCTGTTACCATCTGATGGTTAGGGAGAGATGGATAGAGAGACCAGGATGGTGAAGCTAGTCAGGTAATGATGGTGGTGGATAGTGAGGGAGGGGGGTGGTAATAATGAGATGGTGATACAGAGCGAGCGAGAGGGAGCGCTAATGAGGATGGAGGGCGATGGGACTGGAATAGAAAATGAGGGAGTGGTAGAGATAGTGATGGAGGAGGGGTGGGAGGTGATAGTGGTGATGGATGGTGATGGAGAAGGTATGGGAGGTGATAGTGGTGATGGATGGTGATGGGTTTGAAGGGGAGGTGACAGTGACAATAGATGGTGATGGAGAAGGTATGGGAGGTGATAGTGACAATGTATGGTGATGGAGAACGGGTGGAGGGTGATAGTGAAAATGGATGGTGATGGAGAAGGAATGGGAGGTGATAGTGACAATGGATGGTGATGGAGAAGGGGTAGGTGGTGAGAGTGACAATGGATGGTGATGGAGAAGAGGTGAGAGGCCATGAAAATCGTCAGAGAGAGAGAGAGAGAGAGAGAGAGAGAGAGAGAGAGAGAGAGAGAGAGAGAGAGAGAGAGAGAGAGAGAGGTGTAAGGGAGGTGATAGTGATGACTGATGGTGATGAAAGAACGTAAGAAGGTGAAGATGAGTTGGCGAGATAGGCTGGTGGTCCCAGGCCATGATGTGTGTGGTTGTGGTGGTGTGTGGTAGGGAGATGTGTGGTAGTGGTGGGGTGATGTGTGGTAGTGGTGGTGTGTGGTAGGGAGATGTGTGGTAGTGGTGGGGTGATGTGTGGTAGTGGTGGTGTGTGGTAGGAAGATGTGTGGTAGTGGTAGGGTTATGTGTGGTAGGGTGATGTGTGGTGGTGGTGGTGATGGTGGTGTGTGGTAGTGGTAGGGTTATGTGTGGTAGTGGTAGGGTGGTGTGTGGTAGGGTGGTGTGTGGTAGGGTGGTGTGTGGTAGGGTGATGTGTGGTGGTGGTGGTGATGGTGGTGTGTGGTAGTGGTAGGGTTATGTGTGGTAGGGTGGTGTGTGGTAGGGTGATGTGTGGTAGTGGTGGGGTTATGTGTGGTAGTGGTAGGGTGATGTGTGGTAAGTTCAAAAAAACGTTTCGTTTAGGGCAACACGTTTGTTCTAGGCTGCCATCTAGGGGTCTTCTGATCAAACAAACGTTTTGGTACGAAGTCTGAATTCAAACGTTTTGGTACGAAGTCTGAATTCAAACGTTTTGGTACGAAGTCTGAATTCAAACGTTTTGGTACGAAGTCTGAATTCAAACGTTTTGGTACGAAGTCTGAATTCAAACGTTTGTCCTAATCCTACAGAGAGAAAAAACAAAACAAAAAAAAAAAACGTTTTCCCCTGAGCCCTAGACACGAAAACACCTCTCTCTCTCTCTCTCTCTCTCTCTCTGTCTGTCTGTCTGTCTGTCTGTCTGTCTCTCTCTCTCTCTCTCTCTCTCTCTCTCTCTCTCTCTCTCTCTCTCTCTCTCTCTCTCTCAACGTTCCTGGAGAACAGAGGGAACAATTTAACACCATAAAGAACTCCCTGACAGATAGTGTTCTTCACATAACTTGTTCTCCAGAGGCCACTGTTCACAATCCATGTCATCTCTACATCCCTCATGTACCAGGTTCTCTGGTCGGAGTTCAAGCAATTAATAATACAATTGTGAAGATAATTCGAAATTGTGAAGATAATTCGAAATTGTGAAGATAATTCGAAATTGTGAAGATAATTCGAAATTGTGAAGATAATTTCAAACAAAAATGGATTACAATAATATCGAATCATTGTGTTATGATGAGAATATAAAAAAACCAGGTCTTCAAGATTCTTAGACTATGAACCAGTGCTTCATGATTCATGAACCAGCGTGTCGAGACTACGATGTGAACCAGTGCTTCAAGATTCGTGAACCAGTAGGTCGAGACTATAACGTGAACCAGTGCTTCAAGATTCGTGAACCAGTAGGTCGAGACTACGATATGAACCAGTGCTTCAAGGATAATGAACCAGTGTGTCGAGACTACGATGTGGACCAGTGCTTCATGATACATGAACCAGTAGGTCGAGACTACGATATGAACCAGTGCTTCAAGGATAATGAACCAGTGTGTCGAGACTACGATGTGGACCAGTGCTTCATGATTCATGAACCAGTAGGTCGAGACTACGATATGAACCAGTGCTTCAAGGATCGTGAACCAGTGTGTCGAGACCAGGACATGAACCAGTGCTTCAAGATTCGTAAACTAGAGGTCGAGACTAGGATATGAAACAGTGCTTCAAGATCCATGGACCATTAAGCCGTGACTATGATATGAAACAGTGGTCCAAGATTCGTGAACCAGTGGGTCGAGACTTCGACATGAACCAGTGCTTCAAGAGTCATGAACCAGTGTCATGTACAGTTCTCATTCGTTTTTTTGTTTCTTTTTCATCGATTTATATCAAAAATATAATCTGATTTTCGAAAGCTTGTTTGAATGCCATAACTATATTCCGATGTATAAAGGTAACTAGTTAACTACAGATTTATATGTATTACCTACAGACGGAGGCATATACGTAAGAACTAAAAACGGACCAATGTATATGGGTACAAACGGGCGGCAGAACGATGTATATGGGGGCAAGCAGACGACAGTCCGATGTATATAAGTATTATGAAGTACATAACGATTTATATATGTACAAACGGACGACAGAGTGATGTATATGGGCAATGTCTACTGACCAAGGACCACATGGGTATAACCTGAGTATAGACCGATGTATATGATTAACATCTTACCTGCAGACCGATGTATATAGATAGAAATTGACTCCAAAGACAAAGAGCTTTTCTATAAACTAGAAATCAAAAAAGATGATAGAAATTATAGCATAAATCTATATACCACGCCTACAATCAGCCACGCCCGCGCCCACACTACACCACGCCCACAATACGTCACGCCCACGCCCACAAAAGCCAGCACTCAGCTGGCCAGAGCCCAGATGCGGCCCTCAAAGTGCCTTCCCTGGTTGGGTCTCTCCTTGAGCCGATCACTCGTGTTTTGCCTCTCCTTTCCCTCCCTTCCCTCCCTCCCTTCCCTCCACCACCACTCCCTGTGTTAAAAAGCATCTCCTCCCCACTGCCTGTGCCCAGGGGAAGTGGCAGATCTTTTTTGGGTCAATATATTTTTTTTGTCCTGCATCACGTTCGTGGAATATATTGCTGCCCCCCCCCCCACTTCCTGTGCTGTTTGACCCCTACTCCCTGTGCTGGTGGATGGTGGATTCCCCCCACTGCCTGTGGTGGGGGATGCTGGCCAAAACCCCCACTCCCTGTTTTGGTAGACATCATTGCCCCCACTGCCTGTGCTGAGCATATTGATCCCACTGTCTGTTCTGGAATACATTACCGTTCCCACTGCCTGTGCTGGGCGATACCGATGTCCCCCCCCCCCCACCGCCACTTCCTGCGGTAAAATATATTCGTCCCAGACACCCCCCCCCCGAGCTGGGGTATATCTGTGTCACGACACCTAAACTGTGGTATATCTATGCCACTACCCCTGTGTCATAGTGCTCCTATGTCTATGCCACTACCCCTGTGTCAGAGTGCTCCTATATCTATGCCACTACCCCTGTGTCAGAGTGCTCCTATGTCTATGCCACTACCCCTGTGTCATAGTGCTCCTATGTCTATGCCACTACCCCTGTGTCAGAGTGCTCCTATATCACAAAGTCATAGAATACATCTATCCCACAAGCCAGAATGAGTCCTTTGTAATCCTACCATGTCATCCTTATCTATCAGTGCCTCACTACTCTCTCTCACTCTCTCTCTCTCTCTCTCTCTCTCTCTCTCTCTCTCTTTCTCTCTCTTTCTCTCTCTCTCTCTCTCTCTCTCTCTCTCTCTCTCTCTCTCTCTCTCTCTCTCTCTCACTCTCTCTCTCTCTCTCTCCCTCTCTCTCTCTCTCTCTCACTCTCTCTCTCTCTCTCTCTCTCTCTCTCTCTCTCTCTCTCTCTCTCTCTCTCTCTCTTCTCTCTCTCTCTCTCAACACAGTACCCCCTTCATCTCTCCCTCATACACGCTCCTCTCTCCCTCATACACTCCTCCTTCACCCACTGACCTACATATATATATATATATATATTCTTTTCTTTCTTTTAAACTATTCGCCATTTCCCGCGTTAGCGAGGTAGCGCTAAGAACTGAGGACTGGGCCTTTTATATATATATATATATATATATATATATATATATATATATATATATATATATATATATATATATGTCTTGGACAATCACATGTTTACCAAATGGCGTCCTAGCTTCGTCTCTTCGTTGTATATCAACTGACTGTTATATTTCTCTCTTGTGTCTCCCCTGATGATGTGATTATTACACGAAAGTGCACTTGGGAACTTGTCGTGTTTCACTTTCCCCCGTGGAATTTCCCCCCGTAGGAATATATATATATATATATATATATATATATATATATATATATATATATATATATATATATATATATATATGAGGAATGAGAGGTCATATCCCTCAGGCCCCATGACGGTACAAAGGGAAGGTAATCTCATTTTCACGATTAAATACGACCTGTTAAAGGCAATATAACCCGATCCAATTCATTAAAGGAGGGCCAATATGTCTTAATCCCCCCTCGCCACCCCCCCACCCCCACCTCTGGTGGGAAAGGAGGGAAGGGGGGAGGGGGGAGGGGGGAGGGGGGTAAAGGAAAAGTCCCACTTTCGAAATCAATTTCGTCGTCTGAATGCGCTCGGAAGGGGGGGGGGGGGAAGGGAAACGGGGACTAGGGGCCCTCCATCAGGGGGGGATGGGGGGCCCACCCCCGCCCCCCCTCCTCCACTTTGAACGCGTCGAAATTCACATGCGGGATCGCATCTTAAACCACTGTGCCGCTCTCGTACATTTCCCTCCTTTTCTGGGTCTATTTTCAAGAGAGTTCGAATCCCTTCGTTCGGACGGACACACGGACCCAATCCCTTAAACATGACACAAGTGGTATAGGAAGTGAGGATCGTATACCATACAGGGATGGCGGGCGATCTTAATATTTCTCTGGTTACGCTTCTAACTCAATAAATTCGTCACTTCAACACGAATTAGCAGAAAAAGACATATTACAAGACTACATATAATATCACATAATGAGGTAACTTGTGTGAGTAAATGAGTAAAACACAGCTTTCACACCTCATGTTTCTCATTTTCATATATTGGATATAATAAACACACGCCACATTCAAAAGGCAATGTTTACGTTTCCTTCCGAAGCGTAAGTTACATAACATAGTTCAGATATGCATCTTGATCCGTATTATTCACTATATAAACTAACGCTCTAGTCCCGCGTACTGAGTGCCATCTGGTGGCCGGGCCACCAAACATCCCCCAAGCCGTCAAAAAACTTCAAATTATATCAAATTCAAAAGTTTTTAGGAGGTACCTGACCTTAGAATTATTTCAAAACGATCTTCCACTTATACTTATATACTAAATCCACATGTCCACAAGTATAGAATTAAATATACCGTTAAATAAATGTTGGTAGAAAATCTGCCAACCCACCTACGCAAGTTTCCACTCTTGGGTTAGTCGCCCAGCCCGCCCATCCTGGGCCCCAGTGTACACCACGGCGACAGTCGACGACGCTTGGGACACCAGCACGTACTGCGCCTCTCCTCCTCTTCCTCCTTCTCCTTCTCTTCGTAGGAGAGCAATGTAATATCCCATCTCGTCCCTTCGCCATATTAACCCACACTCACACACACGTACGTCACTCCTGCCCTCCTAAACCACTTCCTAGAACTGTTGTAAAACATCCCCACAAGGTTCGTTTTGGATGATCCAAGAGAAGGAGGAGGGGGAGAAATATATATAATTTTTCTCTTATCGTGGGTCACCCAACCTCTGGATTATGTTAATTAAAGACCCCAAGACCTTTGGCAGGCCAAATGAAATGTCGCTGGCTTCCACGGAAATAATCATCATTCCTTACGACTCCTAATTAGAATATTAATTAAAACAACATTTATGATGTTGACATTTCTTTAAAAAATAGAAACCCAGTGGTTAAATACCACATAAACAACGTATCAACTAATCATTGACGTTATTCAAGATGTAGAGTGGTCTAGTTCTTCTATCAACCGACAGATGGCGTGAAGGGAGTTGATTTGAAACGTCCGTTTATCTCTTTATCAGATGAGTGGCGACAGACATGGCTCTCCAGGTCTGGGTGAAGCTTTGCCGATTCGAAACACGGGTTCGATTCCATCTGTACTCTCCTCCCTTAATTAGTCTTAACCTTAACGAGTTTTATCTAGATGACCCCAATACTTAAATCACCCAGGTCAAGGTCACACACACCAATAGCTTTGAGGGAACAAATGAATCTAAGATTACATTAAATTACCTTTCATCGTCACGAAATAATTAAGTAATTAACGAACATATATGGCAATGATAACGAAATATGAAACACACAAACACACGTAAGATAAATCTTCAAATGTCTAATGAATATAAAGAATAAATAGAGGCAGAATTAAGCTAAAATGGTAAATAAATAACCAAACTGGTTATCCACATATTATCATTTGGTTACCAACCGTTTAACGGGTACACAAAGTTCTGTGGCCAACGGTAATGTCTGTTATGTGTTCTGTTCGAGGGACTGTGTTCATGTCTGTTGGCTCCTGTTCGCGGCGTTTTCTGTTAATAGTCTGTTGTGCTCTGTTAACAGTTGTGCTCTGTTCATAATGTTCTCTGTTAACGGTAGGTTGCGTTCTGATCATAGTGATCTGTTAACAGTCTGTTGTGTTCTGTTCATGGTGTTCTCTATGAACAGTCTGTTGTGTTCTGTTCATGGTGTTCTCTATAAACAATCTTGTGTTCTGTTCACAGTGTTCTCTATGAACAGTCTGTTGTGTCCTGTTCATTGTGTTCTCTATGAACAGTCTGTTGTGTCCTGTTCATAGTGTTCTCTGTTATCAGTCTGTTGTGTTCTGTTCATAGTGTTCTCTGTTATCAGTCTGTTGTGTTCTGTTCATAGTGTTCTCTGTTATCATTCTGCTGTTCATAGTGTTCTCTTTTAACACACTCTGTTGTGTTCTGTTAACAGTCTATCGTGTTCTGTTCATGATATTCCGTTATTGTTCATTCAATGCCATTTGGAACCACGTGAAAAAAATGTCCTTAAGTTCGAAAGTGTATGCAGTAAGTTCCTCGGCCTTTGACTTGATGTGCTTTGAGAACTTTGCCACAATAAGTTCCAAGTTCTCCACGACGAACCTAAGTTCTCCAGTGGAGTGAACTTAAAAGGCAAACCTAAGTTCTCTAGTGGAGTGAACTTAAACGATGAAACTAAGTTCTCTCGTGGTGTGAACTTAAACGACGAACCTAAGTTCTCCAGTGGAGTGAACTTAAACGACGAACCTAAGTTCTCTAGTGGTGTAAACTTAAACGGCGAACCTAAGTTCTACAGTGGAGTGAACTTAAACGGCGAACCTAAGTTCTCTAGTGGTGTGAACTTACAACGATGAACCTAAGTTCTACAGTGGAGTGAACTTAAACAGCGAACCTAGGTTTTTCAGTGATTTGAACCTGAAAAAATTGAACTTACGTTTCTAGTAGTGTGAACTTAAACGATGACCCTCAAGTTCTCCAATGGCATGAACTTGACGCCAAACTTAAAGTTCTCTTGAAGCGGCGTGAAACTTACCGAAGAACTTTCATCTCCTCGTCAGCCAATCAAGTTCTCCTCGACCTTCTAACAAACTTAACAAGACAAGAAACTTATGAACTTTCCCCCACCCCACCTCACCCCCCCTTCTCTCCCCCAACTTATGACCCCCCCACACCCCCAACTTATGAACTTCCCCCCCACCCTCACCTCACCCCCCTTCTCTCCCCCAACTTATGACCCCCCCACACCCCCAACTTATGAACTTTCCCCCACCCCACCTCACCCCCCCCTCGTCTCTCCCCCAACTTATGACCCCCCCACACCCCCAACTTATGAACTTCCCCCCACCCTCACCTCACCCCCCTTCTCTCCCCCAACTTATGAGCCCCCCACACCCCCAACTTATGAACTTTCCCCCACCTCACCTCACACCCCTTCTCTCCCCCAACTTATGACCCCCCCACACCCCCAACTTATGACCCCCCACACCCCCAACTTATGAACTTCCCCCCCACCCTCACCTCACACCCCTTCTCTCCCCCAACTTATGACCCCCCCCACACCCCCAACTTATGAGCCCCCCACACCCCCAACTTATGACCCCCCCACACCCCCAACTTATGACCCCCCCACACCCCCAACTTATGACCCCCCCACACCCCCAACTTATGACCCCCCCACACCCCCAACTTATGACCCCCCCACACCCCCAACTTATGACCCCCCCCACACCCCCAACTTATGACCCCCCCACACCCCCAACTTATGACCCCCCACACCCCCAACTTATGACCCCCCACACCCCCAACTTATGACCCCCCCACACCCCCAACTTATGACCCCCCCACACCCCCAGACCCCCACATCAACTTTATCAACTCACTGAGACGTAACTACAAAACTTGACACCGATGAAGGATTTGAAGCACATGCTTCACGAACCTTGGTGTTTCATATGAGGCTTCACGAACCCTGGTGTTTCATATGAGGCTTCACGAACCCTGGTGTTTCATATGAGGCTTCACGAACCTTGGTGTTTCATATGAGGCTTCACGAACCCTGGTGTTTCATATGAGGCTTCACGAACCCTGGTGTTTCATATGAGGCTTCACGAACCTTGGTGTTTCATATGAGGCTTCACGAACCTTGGTGTTTCATATGAGGCTTCATGGAACTACATTTCGAACTCTTGCTTTCGTGAACCCTCATCTCGAACCCCCGGTTTCATATGAGGCTTCATGGGGCTACATTTCGAACCCTTGCTTTCGTGAACCCTCATCTCGAACCCCCGGTTTCATATGAGGCTTCATGAAACCCTCATCTCGAACCCTAACTTTCACATGAAAGCTTCACCTCGAGCCTCCGCTTCGCTCTGCCGATGAAGTGGGGAAATGAACGAATCCCGGTTCGGAGCTTCGTCTCGTCTGAATCTATGAACTCACCCGATTTCCTCCTTGGATTGATTTCGGCGTTCAATTTCTTTTCCTGTGTTTCCTTACGTTGTTCAAATGTATCTATTTTCTATATGATATTAATGTTCTCACTTACAGAACAAATGTATATATATATATATATATATATATATATATATATATATATATATATATATATATATATATATATATATATATTCCTATGAGTCCACGGGGAAAATGAAACACGAAAAGTTCCCAAGTGCACTTTCGTGTCATAATCACATCATCAGGGGAGACACAAGAGAGAAATATAACAGTCAGTTGATATACATCGAAGAGACGAAGCTAGGACGCCATTTGGTAAACATGTGATTGTCCAAAACATGTGCAAAACACACACACACATATATATATAAATATATATATATATATATATATATATATATATATATATATATAGGGGAGAAAGAATACTTCCCACGTATTCCCTGCGTGTCGTAGAAGGCGACTAAAAGGGAAGGGAGCGGGGGGCTGGAAATCCTCCCCTCTCGTTTTTTTTTTTTTTAATTTTCCAAAAGAAGGAACAGAGAAGAGGGCCAGGTGAGGATATTCCCTCAAAGGCCCAGTCGTCTGTTCTTAACGCTACCTCGCTATCGCGGGAAATGGCGAATAGTATGAAAAAAAAAATATATATATATATATATATATATATATATCTTTCTACATATTTTATCTTTTCGATGACTCCGAGTTAATTGGAGGAATTTCACCGTATGCAATTAAATATATTCTTATTCTATGTTTATATGATTTTTGACAATGTGGCTTAGAGTATCTATATGATTATATAACGAAATGATTACATATAGCGATTAATTGATGGATAGGATTAAATTTGATTATTTGAACACGACGGTACGACCCTGGAGCACGACAGTACGACCCTGGAGCACGACGGTACGATCCTCGAGTACGACGGTACGACCCTGGAGCACGACGGTACGAGCCTGGAGCACGACAGTACGACCCTGGAGCACGACGGTATACGACCCTGGAGCACGACGGTACGATCCTCGAGTACGACGGTACGACCCTGGAGCACGACGGTACGAGCCTGGAGCACGACAGTACGACCCTGGAGCACGACAGTACGACCCTGGAGCACGACGGTATACGACCCTGGAGCACGACGGTACGACCCTGGAGCACGACGGTACGATCCTTGAGCACGACGGTACGACCCTGGAACACGACGGTATACGACCCTGGAGCACGACGGTATACGACCCTGGAGCACGACGGTACGATCCTCGAGTACGACGGTACGACCCTTAAGCACGACGGTACGACCCTTGAGTATGATGGCCTTGATCTTTGACCTGACCCTCATTGGTCAGAATTTTCATAACGAAAACAATGAGACTAGCGACGCTGAATCAATTTTTCGCTCACAATCTATCTATCTATCTATCTATCTATCTATCTATCCATCCATCCATCTATCGTGCTCAAGGGTAATGTACCGTCGTGCTCAAGGGTCGTACCGTCGTGCTCAAGGGTCGTACCATCGTGCTCAAGGGTCGTACCGTCGTACTAGAGGATCGTACCGTTGTCCACAAGTGGTCGTACCGTCGTGCTCAAGGGTCGTACCGTCGCGCTCAAGGGGTCGTCGTACTCAAGGAACTCAACCAAACGAAGACGTACAAAAACAGCACAAATAAGAACGTACGACACGACTCGTTAAGTGAACACTTTTGGGGCGTTTCGAACACCGTCGGGTCTGTGGGCGAGGTCGTACACACACACACACACACACACACACACACACACATAGACACACACACACACACACACACACACACACACACACACACACATAGACACACACACACACACACACACACACACACACACACACACACATATACACATAGAGACACACACACACACATAGACACACACACACACATACACACACACACACACACACACACACACACATACACATAGAGACACACACACACACATAGACACACACACACACATACACACACACACACACACACACACACACACACACACACATACACATAGAGACACACACACACACACACACACATACACATAGAGACACACACACACACATAGACACACACACACACACACACACACACACACACACACACACACACACACACATAGACACACACACACACACACACACACACACACACACATACACACACACATACACACACACACACACACACACACACACACACACACACACACACACACACACACACACATACACATAGACACACACACACACACACACACACACACACACACACACACACATACACATAGACACACACACACACACACACACACACACACACACACACACACACACACACACACAACTTCAGGTCTTTTCAACAGTTCTGTTCGTGGCACCAGTCCCCCCCTCCCCCAAGTACACCAGAACACCACCCACCCGCCCACCCGCCCACCCCTGGGGTGGCGAGGTAGGCATTGTGGGTGGCAGGCTGGAGCCGCCCGCTCGTACGCCGCCCAATTAGCCACCCCGGAGGCCGACCGACGCTCAATTGCCCTTCTTCCTTGGCTTTCATGACCACTGGAGCGAGGCTTCCAGTGGTGGTGACACTGGCGTGGTGCTGGTGGTGATAGTGGGGTGCTGGTGGTGATAGTGGGGTGGTGATAGTGGGGTGGTGGTGATTGTGTGGTGGCGATAGTAGGGTGGTGGTGATATTGTGGTAGTGGTGATATTGTGGTAGTGGTGATAGTGGGGTGGTGGTGATATTGTGGTAGTGGTGATAGTGGGGTGGTGGTGATATTGTGGTAGTGGTGATAGTGGGGTGGTGGTGATATTGTGGTAGTGGTGATAGTGGGGTGGTGGTGATATTGTGGTAGTGGTGATAGTGTGGTGGTGGTGATATTGTGGTAGTGGTGATAGTGGGGTGGTGGTGTTATTGTGGTAGTGGTAAAAGTAGGGTGGTGGTGACAGTGTGGTGGTGGTGATAGTGTGTTGGTGGTGATATTGTGGTAGTGGTGATAGTGGGGTGGTGGTGACAGTGTGGTAGTGGTGATAGTGGGGTGGTGGTGACAGTGTGGTGGTGGTGATAGTGTGGTAGTGGTGATATTGTGGTAGTGGTGATAGTGGGGTGGTGGTGATATTGTGGTAGTGGTGATAGTGGGGTGGTGGTGACAGTGTGGTGGTGGTGATAGTGGGGTGGTGGTGACAGTGTGGTGGTGGTGATAGTGTGGTTGTGGTGATATTGTGGTAGTGGTGATAGTGGGGTGGTGGTGACAGTGTGGTGGTGGTGATAGTGTGGTAGTGGTGATATTGTGGTAGTGGTGATAGTGTGGTGGTGGTGATATTGTGGTAGTGGTGATAGTGGGGTGGTGGTGACAGTGTGGTGGTGGTGATAGTGTGGTAGTGGTGATATTGTGGTAGTGGTGATAGTGGGGTGGTGGTGACAGTGTGGTGGTGGTGATAGTGTGGTTGTGGTGATATTGTGGTAGTGGTGATAGTGGGGTGGTGGTGACAGTGTGGTGGTGGTGATAGTGTGGTAGTGGTGATATTGTGGTAGTGGTGATAGTGTGGTGGTGGTGATATTGTGGTAGTGGTGATAGTGGGGTGGTGGTGACAGTGTGGTGGTGGTGATAGTGTGGTATTGGTGATATTGTGGTAGTGGTGATAGTGGGGTGGTGGTGACAGTGTGGTGGTGGTGATAGTGTGGTAGTGGTGATATTGTGGTAGTGGTGATAGTGGGGTGGTGGTGACAGTGTGGTGGTGGTGATAGTGTGGTATTGGTGATATTGTGGTAGTGGTGATAGTGGGGTGGTGGTGACAGTGTGGTGGTGGTGATAGTGTGGTAGTGGTGATAGTGGGGTGGTGGTGACAGAGTCGTTCATCTGTAGAGGAGTTTAAGTTCTCAACCATCATGACCAGTTCTTTCCCAAGACATTCGACCACGCCCCCCCTCTTACACCCAACCCAGTCCACTTCTCTTCGTTCATGCCTGTCTATCGTTTCCCGCGTCAGCGAGGTAGCGCCGGGGGGGATAGGGCGACTGAGCCCTTAAGTTAGCTGGCATCTTTCCCCCCCCCCCCTGTGGTAATTATTTACCCACCTGGGGGGGGGGAGGGGGTGAGTAACGGCTGCCCCAGTGGTGATACAGCACTTCAGTGGCTGTCAAGTGCCACTCGTGTGCCCCAGGGAGCCGGCTCGGCCCAGTCCACAAACATGGTCCAAAATCTCTTCCATCTCAGCATAGGTCATGGGGCAACCCACGCCACGCCTTCTTCGCAGCTCTCTCTCTCTCTCTCTCTCTCTCTCTCTCTCTCTCTCTCTCTCTTTCATTCTCTCTCTCTCATTCTCTCTCTCTCTCTCTCTCTCTCTCTCTCTCTCTCTCTCTCTCTCTCTCTCTCTCTCTCATTCAGCGTACATCGCTGGCAGTCCACTCCTTTCCCTCCTTCACTTGCCTTACTTTCCCAACCCCCGACTACCGAATTGTCGTACACGGAGGGCGTATCCTGCGTCATGCACGAGAGAGAGAGAGAGAGAGAGAGAGAGAGAGAGAGAGAGAGAGAGAGAGAGAGAGAGAGAGAGAGAGAGAGAGAGAGAGAGAGAGAGAGAGAGCCAAAATTTGCAGGTGGAGGAGGGAAAGTGTGTGTGTGTGTGTGTGTGTGTGTGTGTGTGTGTGTGTCTTGAGCCCCAGCGAACACCTCGCCTCCGGAGATCCTCACGCTAATGGTCATTAGCAACACTGACAACAATCTTCATTAGCATCCCGACGGCCAATCAACGCCCGCCTATGACGGCAATTAGTGTGAAGCGTAGGGAAAACCCAGTCTCTAACCACCCCCCTCCCCGTTTTCTTTCCTACTTGATGTAAACGCTACCATAGCGCTTCGAGCATCGTGGAGTAATACAATTCGGTCAGGTATAATCAAAAACGAAATGTTGATCACTGCTAACGACCAAACTACCCTCCCAAATACGTCATTGGTAACGAGGGAGTACAGAAGTTAAATGTCATATGCTTTAAAACTGTTCACTGTGGATGCTTCTGGTCAAATCTCAGACGGCAAAAGGGTGGAAAACCGTATGTCAAAGTTCAATACGTGATAACTTTGGTTCTATCTCACCAATTACAACCAAATTTCTACTCGAGTATCTTCAATATATATGTAACTTGTGTGCAAAGTTTCAGTTCAATCTATAGAAAACTGTGAGAGTACCTGCTTTAACAACATATGTTGGTAGTGTCTTCACTAACACAGATGAGGGAAAATGATGCATTTCATCAGCATATAATAACTGTGGTATATGACATATGGCCATCATATATGTGGTATATGACATATGGCCATCATATATGTGGTATATGACATATGGCCATCATATAATATATGTGGTATATGACCATCATATAATATATGTGGTATATGGCCATCATATCATCACACGCAGATGGTCAATATGTATATAACCAGTGTGCAAAGGTTGGATTAATTCCATTCGACAATGTGAAAGAAATTGATCACCCGATCTATGTGCGCCCACAACCGGGACGAACACACACACACACACACACACACACACACACACACACACACACACACACACACACATACACACAGACACACACACACACACATACACACACACACACATACACAAGGGCGTATCAATCCAAAGCAAGATGGCGTCCACTGGCATCCAAGGATGGGGGTCAAACCAGCATTGTAGAGGTCACACCTGTCATGTAAGGGGGTCACACCAGATGACATTAGTGAAAGCCCCTGCATTACCCCCCCTCCCCCCTCCCCTCCCCCGTTAACTACCCCCCCGCGCAGCGTCATTGCCCCCGTTAGTTACGATCGCACCAATCAAAGGCGACGCTCGATAAGGCAAATTACACCAAGACAGAGAACACTTGTACACAAGTGAAATATAACGTGTGTGTGTGGGGGGGGGGGAATATATATATATATATATATATATATATATATATATATATATATATATATATATATATATATATATATATATATCTCAAACACAGCGAAATACAGATGCAAAGAAAACGAGTTGAGGGTTGCACAGTCATACATACACACACACACACACACACACATATATATATATCTAATAACGTAAGCCATTACGAATAAACGGAGTGACCTGATTAGGACCATGAACCACACAGAACTACATAATCACCTTGACTTATGATCATAGATCGAAGCACAACCCGGCTATAGGGATCGAGTCATGGCTGATGGTCAGTAGACAAACTCCATTTTAATCTAGACGCCAGTTTGTTTTCCTTCCCCCCCCCCCCCCCCCCCCCTGGGAAGGATGAACAGCTGGGTTGGGTTGTGGGCCTACGGCCGGTGTCCAAGAATTTCACACCGCGGGGCAGTCCCGTGCATTGCTCATAGTCAGCAACGCTAACCATTACAATATACATTGACTTCAGAAATCGTATAAAGAAATTGAATAATACGTTGAATAGTTTAAAAGATATATCGATTTATATCAATAATAATAATAATAATAATAACAATAATAATAAAAATGATAATACTGATAATATAATAATGATAATAATAATAATAATAATAATAATAATAATAATAATAATAATAATAATGATAACATTTATAATGATAATAATAATAATAATAATAATAATAATGTTAATAAAGATAATAATAAAAATGCTAATAATGATAATATAATAATAATAATGATAATAATAATAATAATAATAATAATAATAATAATAATAATAATAATAATGATAATAACACTTTATAATAACACTTTCTTGGCCCCATAACAAGGTTGTGAATAATAATAATCAGTTGAGTTCCACAATGTTTACCTGGTAAGTCCTGGTGTAGTGGGTCAGTAAGGGCGAGTGACACATCGTACATAATGGGCTGGTCGACCATAAGAGCACACGAGGAGTTTGAGGCTTAGTTTCTAGGGAGGGGGGGCGGAGGGGGGCGGGGGGGAAGACTTTGTGTTGCCGCCTCTCGACTTCCCTGGTAAAGTTTTCCTTTGAGGGTGTTGGAGGTGGTGGTGGTGGAGGGGGGTAATGTTGGAGGTGGTGGAGGAGGAGGGGGGTGGGGTAATGTTGGAGGTGTTGGTTGGAGGGTAGTGTTGGAGGTGTTGTTGGTAAGGGTAGTGTTGGAGATGGTGGTGGTGGTGGTGTTGTTGGTGGTGTTGTTGGTGAGGGTAGTGTTGGAGATGGTGGTGGTTGGAGGGTAGTGTTGGAGGTGTTGTTGGTGGTGTTGTCGGTGGGGGTAGTGTTGGAGGTGGTGGTGGTGGAAGGGGGTAATGTTGGAGGTGGTGGTGGAGGGTAGTGTTGGAGGTGTTGTTGGTAGGGGTAGTGTTGGAGGTGGTGGTGGGGGTAATGTTGGAGGTGGTGGTGGAGGGTAGTGTTGGAGGTGTTGTTGGTGGTGTTGTTGGTGGGGGTAGTGTTGGAGGTGGTGGTGGTGGTGGTGGTGGAGGGGGGTAATGTTGGAGGTGGTGGTGGAGGGGAGTGTTGGAGGTGTTGTTGTTGGTGTTGTTGGTGGGGGTAGTGTTGGAGGTGGTGGTGGTGGTGGAGGGGATAATGTTGGAGGTAGTGGTGGTGATGAAGGGGCTATTGTTGTTGGTGGTAGGGGGGTGGGGGTGGTGTGTGTAGCATGTTGGAGCAATGCATAAAGAAGAGAGAGAGAGAGAGAGAGGAGAGAGAGAGAGAGAGAGAGAGAGAGAGAGAGAGAGAGAGAGAGAGAGAGGTTACATCAGCTCAGAGACGCCACAGGACAATAGAGGCTGTGGAGGATACAATCTCTTGTGTGTGTGTGTGTGTGTGTGTGCCAGGGTGTGTTCCACCTTTCCCCTCCCCACCACCACCTATCTCCACAAATAGTATGCTAATTAAGCAACACTGTGTATATATATATATCCGAGATTATAATTAACGCCGCTATGGCAAGCTTAACCCAGGACACCCTTAATTGCCAGCCTCCCAGTAGACTAATTGTCGACACTGCTTTTACCCGTAATTCTGGTCGTAATTGAATACGGGATAGAGATAGAAAAAGAGAGGTAGTTCAATAATATACATATATATATATATATATATATATATATATATATATATATATATAAGAGTCCTATATCTTAACTAGATTCAATACATATCTAAATCAAAAGTGATATTTATCTTAAAGACAGATACACATATATACAAGACAGTTAATGTGGGCTTTTTGGTTCTGTTTTCCTGGCGCTACCTCGCTGACGCAGGGGGTGGCGATGCTGTTTCCTGTGGGGCGGGGTGGCGCCGGGAATGAATGAAGGCATGTGAGTATGAATATGTACATGTGTATATATGTAAATATCTGTCTATGTGTATGTATGTATGTATGTATGTGATACGTTTTATGTTGGTCAGACTGGTAAGAATCTTTCTGTTAGACTTAAGCAACATAAATATAGTATAAGAACGGGACAAGAATCAAATGCCTTGTTTAGTCATGTTAAAAACTATGATCATTGTATTGACTGGAGTAACGCCATCTCAGTTATCAAATCTAACTCTATTACCACGAGAAATATCATTGAATCTTCTATTATTGAATACACAAAGAATTATAATCTTAATATTGGTGATGGTCTGTACAAATTAGATAACTTTATTGTTGATAAGATTTGTAAAATGATAAGTTTATGAACGCTCGTTGTATGTTTTGGACAATCACATGTTTACCAAATGGCGTCCTAGCTTCGTCTCTTCGTTGTAAATCAACTGACTTATATTTGTCTCTTGTGTCTCCCCTGATGATGTGATTATTACACGAAAGTGCACTGGGGAACTTATCGTGTTTCATTTTCCCCGTGGACTCATAGGAATGTATGTATATGTGTATGTGTTGATATGTAAATGTATGTATATGTACGTGTATGGGTGTCTATGTATTTGTGTGTATGAGTGGATGGGTCTTCTTCGTCTGTTTCCTGGCGCTACCTCGCTGATGCGGGACACGGGGATTAAATACGATAGACAGATAAATGATATATATATATATATGTATATAGTAAAAGCTTTGCAGAAGATGAAAGCCGGCAAGGCAGGGGGTTTGGACGGTATTGCAATGGAATTTATTAAAAAAGGGGGTGACTGTATTGTTGACTGGTTGGTAAGGTTATTTAATGTATGTATGACTCATGGTGAGGTGCCTGAGGATTGGCGGAATGCGTGCATAGTGCCATTGTACAAAGGCAAAGGGGACAAAGGTGAGTGCTCAAATTACAGAGGTATACGTTTGTTGAGTATTCCTGGTAAATTATATGGGAGGGTATTGATTGAGAGGGTGAAGGCATGTACAGAGCATCAGATTGGGGAAGAGCAGTGTGGTTTCAGAAGTGGTAGAGGATGTGTGGATAAGGTGTTTGCTTTGAAGAATGTATGTGAGAAATACTTAGAAAAGCAAATGGATTTGTATGTAGCATTTATGGATCTGGAGAAGGCATGTGATAGAGTTGATAGAGATGCTCTGTGGAAGGTATTAAGAATATATGGTGTGGGATGCAAGTTGTTAGAAGCAGTGAAAAGTTTTTATCGAGGATGTAAGGCATGTGTACGAGTGAGAAGAGAGGAAAGTGATTGATTCTCAGTAAATGTCGGTTTGCGGCAGGGGTGCGTGATGTCTCCATGGTTGTTTAATTTGTTTGTGGATGGGGATGTTAGGGAGGTGAATGCAAGAGTTTTGGAGAGGGGCAAGTATGCATTCTGTTGTCGATGAGAGAGCTTGGGAGGTGAGTCAGTTGTTGTTCGCTGATGATACAGCGCTGGTGGCTGATTCGGGTAAGAAACTGCAGAAGCTGGTGACTGAGTGTGGTAAAGTGTGTGAAAGAAGAAAGTTAAGAGTAAATGTGAATAAGAGCAAGGTTATTAGGTACAGTAGGGTTGAGGGACAAGTAAATTCGGAGGTAAGTTTGAATGGAGAAAAACTGGAGGAAGTAAAGTGTTTTAGATATCTGGGAGTGGATCTGGCAGCGGATGGAACCATGGAAGCGGAAGTGAGTCACAGGGTGGGGGAGGGGGCGAAAGTTCTGGAAGCGTTGAAAAATGTGTGGAAGGCGAAAACATTATCTCGGAAAGCAAAAATGGGTATGTTTGAAGGAATAGTGGTTCCAACAATGTTATATGGCTGCGAGGCGTGAGATATAGATAAAGTTGCGCGGAGGAGGGTGGATGTGTTTGAAATGAGATGTTTGAGGACAATATGTGGTGTGAGGTGGTTTGATCGAGTAAGTAATGAAAGGGTAAGAGAGATGTGTGGTAATAAAAAGAGTGTGGTTGAGAGAGCAGAAGAGGGTGTTTTGAAATGATTTGGTCACACAGAGAAAATGAGTGAGGAAAGATTGACAAAGAGGATATATGTGTCAGAGGTGGAGGGAACGAGGAGAAGTGGGAAACCAAACTGGAGGTGGAAAGATGGAGTGAAAAAGATTTTGAGCGATCGGGGCCTGAACATGCAGGAGGGTGAAAGGTGTGCAAGGAATAGAGTGAATTGAAACGATGTGGCATACCGGGGTCGACGTGCTTTCAATGGATTGAATCAGGGCATGTGAAGCGTCTGGGGTAAACCATGGAAAGTTATGTGGGGCCTGGATGTGGAAAGGGATCTGTGGTTTCGGTGCATTATACATGACAGCTAGAGACTGAGTGTGAACGAATGTGGCCTTTGTTGTCTTTTCCTAGCGCTACCTCGCACACATGAGGGGGGAGGGGGTTGTCATTTCATGTGTGACGGGGTGGCGACGGGAATGAATAAAGGCAGCAAGTACGAATTATGTACATGTGTATATATTTATATGTCTGTGTATGAATATA
The DNA here is from genome assembly GCF_036320965.1 of Panulirus ornatus. Lineage (NCBI taxonomy): Eukaryota > Metazoa > Arthropoda > Malacostraca > Decapoda > Palinuridae > Panulirus > Panulirus ornatus. The sequence goes on from NC_092257.1 coordinate 6,084,931, forward strand.
TATGTATACGTTGAAATACATAGGTATGTATATGTGCGTGTGCGGACGCGTATGTACATACATGTGTACCTGGGTGGGTTGGGCCATTCTTTCGTCTGTTTCCTTGCGCTACCTCGCGGACGCATGAGACAGCGATAAAGTATAATAGAATATATATATATATATATATATATATATATATATATATATATATATATATATATATATATATATATATATATAGAGAGAGAGAGAGAGAGAGAGAGAGAGAGAGAGAGAGAATGCCAAAAGTCTGGAGAGCTGGCGTCCAGCGGTACGCGTGCCTGGCTGGGACTGCTATATAAATTCCTTCATCTTTGTTCGTGCTCTCGGGTATTCTGACCTCACGCGAAGTGCAAAATATTTGGTCGGCAAGCTTCCAGCATCCCGACTCATCAAGACCTTACCAGGATCAATATGAAGACATGAGGCAGAGAATGATCTATTTTTTCCCCCTCTTTTTCTGTTCTATAAGCACCTGGAAATGGGAACTTACTCTGTCGTCTATGTAGGTCACTGGAACCTATTGTGCCACCTATGTAGGTCACTGGAATCTATTCTGCCATGTATGTAGGGCACTGGAACCTATTGTGTTATCTATGTAGGTCACTGGAATCTATTCTCCCATGTATGTAGGGCACTGGAACCTATTGTGTTATCTATGTAGGTCACTGGAATCGATTTTGCCATCCATGTAGGGCACTGGAACCTATTGTGTTATCTATGTAGGTCACTGGAATCGATTTTGCCATCCATGTAGGGCACTGGAACCTATTGTGTTCTCTATGTAGGTCATTGGAATCGATTCTGCCATCTATGTAGGGCACTGGAACCTATTGTGGTATCTATGTAGGTCACTGGAATCGATTTTGCCATCCATGTAGGGCACTGGAACCTATTGTGCTACCTATGTAGGTCACTGGAATCGATTCTGCCATCTATGTAGGGCACTGGAACCTATTGTGTTATCTATATAGGTCACTGGAACCTTTTGTATCATCTATGCGAGTCACTGGAACTTACAATGCCATCTATATAGGTCACCTGAATCCACCCTGCCATCTATATAGTTCACTGGAACCCATTGTAGCATCTATGCAAGTCCCTGGAACCTACAACGCCATCTATATAGGGTCACTGGAATCCACTCTGGTATGTAAGGAGGTCATTGGAACCTATTGCCTCATCCACCAAGGGATTAACACCAGGCGTCTTAAGATTCCCAAGTAAAGGATGAAGGATCGAAACAGCTCCCAGCCTCACAAAAACGCCTTTCCAATACGACTGGAAACCAAGAAGCGTCGGAATCTTTCCAGGAACAAAACCGCAGCGAAGTCTTCGATCTTTGAGAATCCAACTACTTATAGAAACCCTCCCCCCTCCAATGCCCTCTGCCCGTCTCTCCCCCACGCCACCAGGATTAAACACGCATGACCCATGTCCTGTTTTCCCCCCTCCTCCACTCCCCTTCCTCTCTCCTATATCAGGAAGGGGAGACCCTCGACTTGCTGATAGGAAACCTCAGATCTCTCATCTCACATCTCTCCTCTCAGGGTCTGTGCCACAGACAGGACGCCTGGAAGAGTCTCCCTCCCTCCCTCCCCCACGGAGATACACAGAAGACACAGACGCCCCAAAAAAGAAAAAGAAAATCACTTCACCCACTGGCAAGAGAGATGATATCAAAAGGGAGGGTGGCTAACTCTGATGGGAATTCCTATATTCTCTCTCTCTCTCTCTCTCTCTCTCTCTCTCTCTCTCTCTCTCTCTCTCTCTCTCTCTCTCTCTCGACGGGACTCGAAGCGCTTCAAGCCGATCCACACACGTAACTCAACGCTCCCCTTCTCCATACATTTCTAAAGAGAGAGAGAGCCGATAGGCACAGAGCTGGAGCATCGTCCACACACTCTATATGAATAACTCGTCCTGGCAGCCATTAACCTTACCCTGACCTGTATTATTACTGTTCAAAGTCGACTTATGATTTCTCTTTCAGAATCTTTGAGTCGTCAATAAATGATATACTCTGTCAGTGTTTGGCTGGAATCTGTGGCTGTGTGAGACACAAAGACATTGTTACACACAAACACACCTTTATATATATATATATATATATATATATATATATATATATATATATATATATATATATATATATATATATACATATATATATATATATATATATTCCTAAGAGTCCACGGGGAAAATGAAACACGATAACTTCCCAAGTGCACTTTCGTGTAATAATCACTTCATCAGGGGAGACACAAGAGACAAATATGTCAGTTGATATACAACGAAGAGACGTAGCTAGGACGCCATTTGGTAAACATGCGATTGTCCAAGACAGACAACGAGCGTTCATAAACTTATCATTTTACATATCTTATCAACATTAAAGTTATCTAATTTGTATAGACCATCACTACTATCAAGATTATAATTCTTTGTGGATTTAACAATAGAAGATTCAATGATATTTCTCGTGGTAATAGAGTTAGAGTTAATAACTGAGATGGCATTACTCCAGTCAATACAAGATATTCTTTACAGTATCATTGTTGCTTAAGGCAACATTTACATTAAAGGATTTAAGCAACATGGGAAGTAAAGTAAAATTATTATCAAAAGGGAGAACTAAAATATTTTTGGTGTCAACGGGAGGTTTGGGCTCAACTCTATGAAATTTGTAAAATGATAAGTCTATGATACGCTCGTTGTCTGTCTTGGACAATCGCATGTTCACCAAATGGCGTCCTAGCTACGTCTCTTCGATGTATATCAACTGACTGTTATATTTCTCTCTTTTGTCTCCCCTGATGATGTGATTATTACACGAAAGTGCACTTGGTAACTTATCGCGTTTCATTTTCCCCGTGGACTCATAGGAATATACTTAATCACGCGCAAAATTGTAATCCTTTCCAATATATATATATATATATATATATATATATATATATATATATATATATATATATATATATATATATATATATATATATATACAAAGCACAAAGTTGAATAGTTGGCAGCCATGACAGTTACTTACTTCCAAAACACGCAAACACTACAACCGAGTTTCCCAAGGAGTACTTCTTTCTCCAACCCTCTTTCATCTCTTGCTAGACAGTACATTACACAACTGAAATTGTGGCTTAGTTACAACAGAAAGTCCGCATCTCCTCTGAAGTCTTCAGTCACTCTCTTAACTCTATACTGGCACGAATCCAATTCACATCCTCCAGTCGCCTTGTGTGGACAATCTTTCCCACTGAACCAAAGACCAACTATTCTAGGCATCACATACGATACACACACACACACACACACACACACACACACACATGACATTCTCTCCTCACAGCGGAAACTTTCATCACAATAGCGACACACATTAACTGGCACCAGATATGAACAAGTCGTAGTATCCCTTAATATTGTCTGCAAAGAAATCATCCGTTCCACTCTAAACCACGCCTCACCTGCCTAGTCCTCCTTCACCTTCTCAAGAGCAAATATAACCAAGTGGCAAACCACACTAAACAGATCACTCAAAACTATCACAGACTCCCTCAGCAACTCAAAAACACTCAACGCCCACACGATGAAATAAAGATCCTCCCAGCGCACTCCCACCTCAACACACCCGACACTCAATTCTACGCAATGGCACTCGTTCCCTCCCACCCAAACCACGGCATAGCGAACCACCAACTGTCTCAAGTGAGGAATAAAAAGCCTCATTTCTGCCTCATACTTCCCCCCAATCCACACTGATATAACTCATCGAACCCTTGAGCAACCTCCCTCCCAAGTCTCCAACTATGACCCCCCACCAGAGCTGCAGCGATCAGAACTTCGCGTCGTTGTAAAACAGGAGGGAAAAAAAGTATATCCCAGGTAGAAGAGCTTTGGTGGAACACACCGTCCCTCGAGCTGTGGCAAAAGCCTCTTAAAAGCCTTCCCGCGATGTGTGGCAAGTGTGTAAGAAACCTGGAGAACAACGAGACGAGAAAACTTTGTATGCGACGCGGGAAGTTTGAAGAAAGTGGGAATCTGTGGAATCGTCTGGCAGGAGCACCTCCAACAGTGGGGTACAACATAGTAGGGTTTGGGGGTCCAGCCCCACATCTTCCACGATGGTGTAACTTTTATACAAAGGGATTTAGACGGTGAATAGAGCACTGGGAAGGCTGGCTGTGGACGGTGAAGGAGATCGGAAACACACCAGCGCCACGCACTGACCCACTGTCGGACTTTCTTAATGTATTACGTGACCCGTCAAACCTACATGACCCTACATTCCCCCAGCACACATTGGAAACCCTTCCACCTGCACACCTCTCCATATTTTTCCCTTCCATACTTTTCCGGCAGCGGAGGTTTGACACATGGGAAAGGATTCCCTTATGTCAATATCTCTTCCTTCCTTCCTCCTACTCCCTCCTCTTCCAGCCATGTTTCCCCAGTACCACCTGTCGCGTCTCTATAAACACGAGTTGACAACTGGCGGCGCACAGCAATCTCTCTCTCCCCCGAAAACGTAAGCCCGTTCAGAGGGAGCTGTAATCCCACGAGAATGGAATACAACGAAAAATACATACAATACAGGACGCGAATCATCTCGAGACTATAACCCCAGAGAAAGGGGGGAGGGATTACAGTGAAATATATAAACGAATCTTTCAGTAACGGGTCTTTCTTTTAAAGTGTATTTTGTAGTCGATCCCTTCAACAACGGGAGTAACGGGAGTAACAGGTCTCGTCCTCCTGTTGGTTCAGACGAGAGATGTGTACGAAGACGATGCGACACGATGCGAGAAGGAGGCTGGATAATACTGGCAAGGAGAGCAGTCAGAACAGACGAGAGGAGTCGCTGACGGAGGAGGAGGAGGAGGAGGTGGTGGTGGTGGGCTGAGGGACGATTCTGGCCGCACATTCCCAGGGAAATCTATCATAGCTCAAGGGCCAGAAGCTACTGCAGGGATTGATCTGGGCTACGGAAGACACGCCACCCCGCCTCCTCCTCCTTCTCCTTCTCCCTCCTCCTTCAACTCCTGTTCGCCGAGGACGACCCTTCTGCGTGAGCGATGGCGTCGGCGGCCGGATGGACGTCTTTAAGACTCTCTCTCTCTCTCTCTCTCTCTCTCTCTCTCTCTCTCTCTCTCTCTCTCTCTCTCTCTCTGACCCGCAACGACACGTCTCTAACCAGTAGATAAATAGAGAGCATTCCATGAGAGAGGGTGTGGGTGTGTGTGGGTGTGTGTGGGTGTGGGTGTGTGTGGGGGTGTGTAGCGGAGCAACAAGTGCGGCACGCTAACCTACTCTACAGTTGCCCCTCACCACCTGTAGCGGCCGCCCCTCTCCCCGCCCCGCCCCGCCACTGGCTCTACAGATGTCCCACCTGTAGAGCCAGGAGCGACGGGCGCCGCCCCCCGACTAACCTACTCCTCTACAGCTGTCCCCCCCAACCTGTAGACTCTGTATCCCCCTGTCGACCTCTGCCTCCACGCCTTCCTCGACGTCGCCTTCAGGAGAAAAAAAACAACCTGGAATATATCGCAGCGGGCGAGCCCCAGGGGGCTGGCTGGCTCAGCTGACATCGCTCACAATAACAAGACACGATTCAGGCCCCACCACCACCCCGCCCCAGCAGCAGCCCCTTTCCCCTTCCTCCTGCAAACGACAACGGGACCCGATTGCCTCGGGAAGGGGTGCCCCGAGAGCTTCGTGTGGGGGGACCTGCGACCTCTCTGAAGGGGACCTCAACCTCCCCGGGGTGGGGACTTGTGTACCTACGAGGGAGAGCTCGTCACCTCAGATGGGGACATACGGACCTCCTCAGGGAATGGGATCATAGGGTAATAGGTCCTCGGGGAATGGGATCATAGGGGCCCATCGGTCCTCAGGGAATGGGATCATAGGGCAATAGGTCCTCAGGGAATGGGATCATAGGGTAATAGGTCCTCGGGGAATGGGATCATAGGGGCCCATCGGTCCTCAGGGAATGGGATCATAGGGCAATAGGTCCTCAGGGAATGGGATCATAGGGCAATAGGTCCTCAGGGAATGGGATCATAGGGCAATAGGTCCTCAGGGAATGGGATCATAGGGCAATAGGTCCTCGGGGAATGGGATCATAGGCCCAATCGGTCCTCAGGGAATGGGATCAAAGGGCCCATCGGTCCTCAGGGAATGGGATCATAGGGCCAATAGGTCCTCGGTGATGGGATTACAGGAGGTGGACAAGGGCGCTGGGTCGGGAGGACTTACCGTGCTGGTGTTGATGCAGAGGTCACTCCATGCTAGGGGGCTGGGGGGCGTGGTGATGGGTGGGTGCGGGAGGGGCGGCGACTCTGGCCAGCAACAGTTGGTTGTCGTCGCAGGCGGCGGCGGCGGCGGCGGCGGCGGAGGCGGCAGCGACGGGCCCCAGCACCTGAGTGGCGGCAGCGGCGTCCTCCCGCCCGTTATCAGGGCCGCCAGTGTCTCCGGGAAGGGGGGCGGGGCCAGGAGGCGGGGCTTCTCCAGCCTCCTGGCCCCGCCCACAGCCTCGCGATTGCTTCACCATATCTGGGATTTTTTCCTTATGATAAAATATCAAGGGAGTGGGAGTGGGGGAATGGGAGGCATGGGACCCTCCCTTCCCGTTCCCCCCTCCCATTTCCCCCTCCCATTTCCCCTCACACACACACACACACACACACACACGAAAACCTTCTCAAGTGGAATTCTTGGACGATGGGGACATACCACGAACACCACTGCCTCCCTCCCTCACCCTTACCTAACTCCTCCCGCCACCACCTCCCTCACTCCCCCTGACCACCTCCCTCACTCCCCCTGACCACCTCCCTCACTCCCCCTGACCACCTCCCTCACTCCCCCTGACCACCGCCCGTGACCCCTCCCTCACTCCCCCTGACCACCAACTGTGACCCCTCCCTCACTCCCCCTGACCACCGCCCGTGACCACCTCCCTCACTCCCCCTGACCACCTCCCGTGACCCTCCCTCACTCCCCCTGACCACCTCCCTCACTCCCCCTGACCACCGCCCCTGACCACCTCCCTCACTCCCCCTGACCACCACCCGTGACCCCTCCCTCACTCCCCCTGACCACCTCCCTCACTCCCCCTTACCACCGCCCGTGACCACCTCCCTCACTCCCCCTGACCACCACCCGTGACCCCTCCCTCACTCCCCCTGACCACCTCCCTCACTCCCCCTGACCACCGCCCGTGACCACCTCCCTCACTCCCCTGACCACCGCCTGTGACCACCTCCCTCACTCCCCCTGACCACCGCCCGTGACCCTCCCTCACTCCCCCTGACCACCTCCCTCACTCCCCCTGACCACCGCCCGTGACCACCTCCCTCACTCCCCCTGACCACCGCCCGTGACCCTCCCTCACTCCCCCTGACCACCTCCCTCACTCCCCCTGACCATCCCCCGTGACCCTCCCTCACTCCCCCTGACCATCCCCCGTGACCCTCCCTCACTCCCCTGACCACTGCCCGTGACCCTCCCTCACTCCCCCTGACCACCGCCCGTGACCCTCCCTCACTCCCCTGACCACCGCCTGTGACCACCTCCCTCACTCCCCTGACCACCGCCTGTGACCACCTCCCTCACTCCCCTGACCACCGCCCGTGACCCTCCCTCACTCCCCCTGACCACCTTCCGTGACCCTCCCTCACTCCCCCTGACCACCGCCCGTGACCCTCCCTCACTCCCCCTGACCACCTCCCGTGACCCTCTCTCACTCCCCCTGACCACCGCCCGTGACCCTCCCTCACTCCCCCTGACCACCTCCCGTGACCCTCCCTCACTCCCCCTGACCACCGCCCGTGACCCTCCCTCACTCCCCCTGACCACCACCCGTGACCCTCCCTCACTCCCCCTGACCACCGCCCGTGACCCTCCCTCACTCCCCCTGACCACCGCCCGTGACCCTCCCTCACTCCCCCTGACCACCACCCGTGACCCTCCCTCACTCCCCCTGACCACCGCCCGTGACCCTCCCTCACTCCCCCTGACCACCTCCCGTGACCCTCCCTCACTCCCCCTGACCACCGCCCGTGACCCTCCCTCACTCCCCTGACCACCGCCTGTGACCACCTCCCTCACTCCCCTGACCACCGCCTGTGACCACCTCCCTCACTCCCCCTGACCACCGCACGTGACCCTCCCTCACTCCCCCTGACCACCGCCCGTGACCCTCCCTCACTCCCCCTGACCACCGCCCGTGACCACCTCCCTCACTCCCCCTGACCACCACCCGTGACCCTCCCTCACTCCCCCTGACCACCACCACGAGGGTATACGACCTTTGAGCACCAGGGTTTACGACCCTTGAGTACGACAGTACGACCCTTGAGCACGATCGCACGACCCTTGAGCACGATGGTACGACCCTTGAGCACGACGGTACGACCATTGAGCACGTCGGTATGCCCTTTGAGCACGACAGTATGACCCTTGAGCACGACGGTACGACACGAACACATCAATACGACCCTTGAGCACGACGGTACGACTTGTACACGTCAATACGACCCTTCAGCACGAAGGTACGACCCTTGAGCACGACGGTACGACTTGTACACGTCAATACGACCCTTCAGCACGAAGGTACGACCCTTGAGCACGACGGTACGATTCGTAAACGTCATTACGACCCTTGAGCGCGACGGTACGACACGAACACATCAATACGACCCTTGAGCACGACGGTACGACTTGTACACGTCAATATGACCCTTCAGCACGAAGGTACGACCCTTGAGCACGACGGTACGACTCGTAAACGTCATTACGACCCTTGTGCGCGACGGTACGACACTTTAGCACTTCGGTAAGACCCTTGAGCACGAAGGTACGACCCGTACACGTCAATACGACCCTTGAGCACGATGGTACGACCGTAGAGCACGATGGTACGATTCGCACACGTCAATACGACCCTAAAGTATGACAGTACGACTCCTATAGGTCAAGTGACCCTAGAGCACGTCGATACGACTCTTGGCCACGTCAATACGACCCTTGAGCACGACGGTACGACTCGTACACGTCAGTAGGAATCTTGAGCACGCCGGTACGACTCTTGGTCACGCCGGTACGACCCTTGAGTATCATTGGCCTTATCTTTAACCTGGCCCTTAAGGACCACGTCAAAGATCGGGCTGTCATACTCAAGGGTCGTACTTTCCTGTCTAAGGGTCGTTCATTTGTGCTCAAGGGTCGTACCTTCGTGCTCTAAGGTCGTACCTGTCACGACCTCACGAGTGTCGTTACATCTCCGAGTCTATTCTCACCAGGTCTTATAACCTCCCATATCAAGTCTCATAAGACTCCCGTAAACTCACGGGCCTCATAAGACTCTTATACCTGAGGTATGCAAGACTCATAAGGCTCAAAAAAACCTTGAGAGATCTCCTCATAAGTCTCCATGTCTCTAATGAATGAACGTCTCATAAGACTCTATATATCTCTCACGAATCAAGCTCTGTCCATCTCATAAGGCTCCATATATCCTATGAATCAACTTTCCATAAGCCTCAATATATCTATCTCAAAAAGCCAAGCGCTGTGCATCTCATAAATCGTCTCATAAGACTCCACATATCCTCTGAATCCACGTCTCATAAGGCTCTAGATATCTCACATCTACGACTCATAAGGGATTGTATATCTCCTGCACAAGGTTTTAAGACTCCGGAAAACATGAGTCATTTATTGAAGACTTATTACGACGATTCATAACACAGATGAAAAATGAATATTATGTATAAGACAATTACCTCTCTCTCTCTCTCTCTCTCTCTCTCTCTCTCTCTCTCTCTCTCTATATATATATATATATATATATATATATATATATATATATATATATTGGAAAGGATCACAATTTTGCGTGTGATCAAGTATATTCCTATGAGTCCACGGAGAAAATGAAACACGGTAAGTTCCCAAGTGCACTTTCGTGTAATAATCATATCATCAGGGGAGACACAAGAGAGAAATATAACAGTCAGTTGATATACATCGAAGAGACGAAGCTAGGACGCCATTTGGTAAACATGTGATTGTCGAAATGGCGTCCTAGCTACGTCTCTTCGTTGTATATCAACTGACTGTTATCTTTCTTTCTTGTGTCTCCCCTGATGATGTGATTATTACACGAAAGTGCACATGGGAACTTGTCGTGTTTCATTTTCCCCGTGGACTCATAGGAATATATATATATATATATATATATATATATATATATATATATATATATATATATATATATATATATATATATATAAAGCTTCTAAGACAACTTAGATTCATGATATAGTCTTAAAAATCTTCAAACTTCAAATTCAAATGAACCCAATATATCAAATGCTTCTGTAACCTTCTTAGTCTATTCATTAATTCATCTCATAATGTTAATTACATCTGAAGTACATGACATCTTCTTGAACAAATTACTCACAAAATGTTTCAATACGTTTTTGAGATAATCACACTTCAAAAAAAAAATGATTTCTGTATTATTTTTGAGTTTACTCAAAGTACATCAATATCTTTTCGAGCACATTACATATATAATTTGTCTTTTGTTATTGTTTGTTTTAATTACTTGCAAACTGTCCCTATATATTTTTAAGTGAATTACATGTAAAGTGTCGCCATATTCACTTCAATCAATTACCCTTAAGGTGCCTCTGTATTTGATTTAATTACTCGTATATATTGGATTTAATTACTCGTAAGGTGTGTATATATGTATTGAGCTAATTGCTCATGAGTATGCCAAGGTCAAGGCTTAAATAAGCTGTCAGGATGGAGAAATCTGTCGCCATATATATCACCTACCCGAGAGAGAGAGAGAGAGAGAGAGAGAGAGAGAGAGAGAGAGAGAGAGAGAGAGAGAGAGAGAGAGGGGAGGGAGAGAAAGAGAGAGAGAAAGAGAGTAGAGAGGGTCGAACACATGGATGGCAGGACATGAGAGAGAGAGAGAGAGAGAGAGAGAGAGAGAGAGAGAGAGAGAGAGAGAGAGAGAGAGAGAGAGAGAGAGAGAGGGAGAGAAAGAGAGAGAGAAAGAGAGTAGAGAGGGTCGAACACATGGATGGCAGGACATGAGAGAGAGAGAGAGAGAGAGAGAGAGAGAGAGAGAGAGAGAGAGAGAGAGAGAGAGAGAGAGAGAGAGAGAGAGAGAGAGAGAGAGAGCCACCCCTTCAAAGTTCGGGGGTCGTGTTCAAGACAGACGACTGGAATATGGCCTCGGCTCTCAATGGGTCTCGCTGGGGGGGTGGGCTCTCCCCTCCCCCCCCCCCCCCCCCCCCCCCCCACCAGCGCCCCTCATTGACGCCTCGCCCGCCCAGAATTATGAACCACTTGACCACGAAGGTACGACCCACGAGCACGACCACCACGGTACGACGCCCAAGAGAAAGGTGGTACGACGCCCAAGAGAATGGTGGTACGACCCTTGAGCACGACGACGGTACGACCCTTGAGCACGGCGGTACGACCCTTGAGCACGGCGGTGTGACCCTTGAGCACGACGGTACGACCCTTGAGCACGACGGTACGACCCTTTGGGACGACCATGGTACGACCCTTTGGGACGACCATGGTACGACCCTTGAGCAAGACGACGGTACTATCCTTGAGCACGACAGGACGACCCTTGAACAAGTCGTTACGATCCTCAGGTATGAAAGCTTGGCATTTGACTTGACAAAAGCCAAGCATCATACCCAAAAGTCGTACTTTTATGCTCGAGGGTCGTAGCGCGGTCGTGCTCAAGGGTCGTACCGTCGTTGTGCTCAAGGGTCATATCGTCGTTGTGCTCAAGGGTCGTACCGTTAACGTGGTCAAGGTTCGTATCATGGTCGTACTTAAAGGTCGTACCATCGTCGTGCTCAAGAGTCGTACCGTCGTGCTCAAGGGTCGTACCGCCGTCTTACTCAAGGGTCGTACCGTCGTCTTGCTCAAGGGTCGTACCATGGATCTTACTCAAGGGTCGTACCATGGTCGTCCTCAGCCACACTACAATGTCATTACTCCCGTATTACTCTCTCATTTTTGTGGTTGAGGGGTCACACCACCGTAATTACGATAATGACAGCAATTATGATATTCAAGTGACAGGCCTCATTATAAAGTAGATAATAATAATAACAATAATGATAATAATGATGATAAATGATGATAAATGATGATACTAATTTCTCATTTCGTTATATAATATGGACGGTGGCCAAGGGCCTTACACTCACATCTCAAGAGACTTACGATCCCCCATCGTAAGGTTCAATTTACGAAAATTGAATTTGGCCAACGAATTCGGACACGCAGGGTGAACAGTGGGATAGACAGCATAACCGGGATAGAAAATGGGAAGACGTAACTCGGGCAGGGGTTATCAACTATTCCAATCGTCTTCGCAAAACTTCCAGGCTTGTCCACCGCCGATGGTTTCCACCTCCGACTCACCATTTAGACCCTTCGCCTTCAAAAGGGTGGTGGAAACCCCTCCCTCCTCTAGCCTCTCCAAATCGCATCAAAATTCGACCCAAAAGAAGAAAAATATATATCATATGAAACAAAGCATTTGGTGTGAACCAATGCATTCATTGTGTTAAATGGCATCAAGTGAAAGGCATCACCTTCACCTGGAAACATAATCGAAGTCCCCTTGTATCTGCTGGAAACATGATCCAAGTCCCCTTGTATCTGCTGGAAACATAATCCAAGTCCCCTTGTATCTGCTGGAAACGTAATCCAAGTCCCCTTGTGTCTGCTGGAAACATGATCCATGTCCCCTTGTATCTGCTGGAAACATGATCCAAGTCCCCTTGTGTCTGCTGGAAACGTAATCCAAGTCCCCTTGTGTCTGCTGGAAACATAATCCAAGTCCCCTTGTGTCTGCTGGAAACGTAATCCAAGTCCCCTTGTGTCTGCTGGAAACGTAATCCAAGTCCCCTTGTATCTGCTGGAAACATAATCCAAGTCCCCTTGTATCTGCTGGAAACATAATCCAAGTCCCCTTGTATCTGCTGGAAACATAATCCAAGTCCCCTTGTATCTGCTGGAAACATAATCCAAGTCCCCTTGTATCTGCTGGAAACATGATCCAAGTCCCCTTGTGTCTGCTGGAAACGTAATCCAAGTCCCCTTGTATCTGCTGGAAACAATCCAAGTCCCCTTGTGTCTGCTGGAAACGTAATCCAAGTCCCCTTGTATCTGCTGGAAACATGATCCAAGTCCCCTTGTGTCTGCTGGAAACATAATCCAAGTCCCCTTGTATCTGCTGGAAACATATCCAAGTCCCCTTGTGTCTGCTGGAAACGTAATCCAAGTCCCCTTGTATCTGCTGGAAACATAATCCAAGTCCCCTTGTGTCTGCTGGAAACATAATCCAAGTCCCCTTGTATCTGCTGGAAACATAATCCAAGTCCCCTTGTATCTGCTGGAAACATGATCCAAGTCCCCTTGTATCTGCTGGAAACATAATCCAAGTCCCCTTGTATCTGCTGGAAACATGATCCAAGTCCCCTTGTGTCTGCTGGAAACGTAATCCAAGTCCCCTTGTATCTGCTGGAAACAATCCAAGTCCCCTTGTGTCTGCTGGAAACATAATCCAAGTCCCCTTGTATCTGCTGGAAACATGATCCAAGTCCCCTTGTGTCTGCTGGAAACGTAATCCAAGTCCCCTTGTATCTGCTGGAAACAATCCAAGTCCCCTTGTGTCTGCTGGAAACATAATCCAAGTCCCCTTGTGTCTGCTGGAAACATGATCCAAGTCCCCTTGTATCTGCTGGAAACATAATCCAAGTCCCCTTGTATCTGCTGGAAACGTCCCATAGCATTCAAGTTGGGCGACTTTGGGTTTACGCTGAAGACTCACACGGATCCAGGGAACACCACACCCACGGTGGCTGAGGGAGATGACCCATCCCCACACACGCTAATGGTACAGTAGCTGATGATGATGGTGGTGTGAGCGAGTGAGGCGGGTGCGAGAGGTAAGTGACCCAGGTGCTCAAACGCTTTTTTCCTTATTCATAAACGTGTTTTTCCCCCCCCTCCTTTTTGGAGTTAATTCTGGCCTAGTGGGAAGGTTTGGGGGTGGTTCACAGTACACCTTGTGCTTGGGGACGGGGGTCAGGGGGCAGCCAGTCGCTGGAGAGAGAGAGAGAGAGAGAGAGAGAGAGAGAGAGAGAGAGAGAGAGAGAGAGAGAGAGAGAGAGAGGAGAGAGAGAGAGAGAGGCAAAGAGAGAGAGAGATATGAGAAACCAATCTAGGGTGAACAGCATCTCTTCAAACGTGTTCAAAGCTACGAAACATTTCGACATGAACACAAAGCCCACATACCCTGGCCAGCCGGGGGTTGTCCTGTATAGATAGATATAGAGATGGTATAGCTCAGACTGTCAACGCTCACTATCGTCCAATGATTATAGCAAAAAATCCAATAACCTTGGCAGCGTTTCCCACTGAGGGGGAATTAAGTGGCCCAGGGATCCAGAGAGACCATCCCTGTACTTATTTTGAAGACCATGGCCACAATCCTATGGTACTGATTGAGTTTCATGCATGAAAAACGCATTGGAAAAACTATATACAGTAAAACTCCTCAAAATCCGGCATTCTAAACAGTAAAACTCCTCAAATCCGGCATTCTTAACAATAAAGCTCTTTTAATCCGGCATTCAAAAATCAGATGACCCTAAAAACCGGCAATTTTTTTAAAATCACTAAATTTGAGATAAGCTGATCTAAAATCCATGCGTTGCTGCCAACAAAACTGGGACTTTCAACTGTAGTTCTCGGCACGGCCGCTTTCACTTGGTAGCGCTTCAGTCCCTTATGTTTTCAACCTCTTGTTTACCCTGGGTTTGACTCGTGTGATCTTGGGTTTGTTTGGCTATTTTACTCATCTTAACCCCCTCACACCTTGTCATCATATCTTCCAAAAGACTAGAAACCAGCACCAAGTGTAGGTTTCGAAAGCAGGTCATGTCTATTTCGCGAGGGCGACAGATTTGAGAAATTCTGCTAAAATACATTTTACACTAAAACAGACCCTCTTGGATGTCTCAAACATATAAACCCTCTACATACACACACACACACACACACACACACACACACACACACACACACGTACGTACACAAACGCGCATACAGGCAAGTATTAATGGGTAGGTTCCTATGCTGGATAGATGAGTGAGGTTGGAGCCATGGAAGCAGAGGTTAAAGCACCAGTCTCGAGAGGATAGGTCGACCCTAGTGAGGATAGGTTTGACCCTATATAGGTTGACCCTAGTGAGGATAGGTTGTCCTCAGTGAGGATAGGTTGACCCTATATAGGTTGACCCTAGTGAGGATAGGTTGATCCTATCCTCACTAGTGAGGATAGGTTAACCCTATAGAGGTTGACCCTAGTGAGGATAGGTTGATCCTATCCTCACTAGTGAGGATAGGTTAACCCTATAGAGGTTGACCCTAGTGAGGATAGGTTGACCCTAGTGAGGATGGAGCCAAGGAGGCAGAGGTTAGTGTACCAGGCTCGCGATAGGTTGTGGGTAAGCAGTGGCGTGCCCCAGGGGGTCCGTCTTGGGCCAACTGCTGGTGCCCATGGTGAGTGACCGACTGGACTCTTAACCTCTCTTTGCAGATGATGCCGTGGTCATGAGAGAGAGAGAGAGAGAGAGAGAGAGAGAGAGAGAGAGAGAGAGAGAGAGAGAGAGAGAGAGAGAGAGGATGGTGGGTGATTGCATCAGCTTACAAGGGGACCTGGACAAACTTCAGCTCTGGTCTTAGTTGATGTAATTCTTCGCGATAATAATTGCAGGGCAAGTTGGATGAGACACAGCGAAACAAGGCCTCATTGCAACTCGTAAAATAGACCTAGGGATCACCATCGTGCCTTGAACCAACCACCAAAGCTTGTACATCAGCGGAGATTTCCAAAGAGGCGAAGTATCTGCCATCATAAAAGCTGGAGTGAAGTCTACAGCATAAGGAAATGTCCGATAAGTTATTCATAACATATAGTAGACCCAAACTGGGTTATACGTCTCCAGTCTGGTCTCCGCACGCACTTCAAGATGCACAAATCTAATTGAGTGGGGGTGCCCAGAGAGGAGCAGCTAAGGCGGTGCTTGAATGAAGGGAGCCGAGCCACAGTGCGGGGTTGAGGGACACACAAAATTGTCCTTCGTGCAGACGTGAAGGGTGAGGGGACGACCTAATGACACTGAACCCACAGGGGGCAAGAGAGAGCCACGATCATGCTGGAGGAGGAGGGGAAGAAAAGAAGTATGTAAGGGTGGTAATGTAAGGTGTAGTCGGTGGGTGGAACGAACTTAATAACGCTCCGTGTTACCTCGGGTGGTAAAGATGAAGAGAATGGGCCGACCCCAGGAGTGTCGAACCCCCTCCCAGTACAGTACAACTAGGTGATAACATAGTCACCACACACACACACAAACACACACACACACACACACACACACACACACCACACATCACACCACACACACACACACACACACACACACACCACCACCACCACACCACACACACACACACACACACACACACACACACACACACACACACGAAAACAAAGTTTAGATTAACGATTGGCCTGGGAGAGGAGAGAGGGCCTCGGAGAGGAGAGACAGGGCCTGGGAGAGGAGAGAGAAGGCCTGGGAGAGGGAGCCTTCTTCCAGTTTGTGGGACTTGGTGCCCTGGAACCAGCCAATTAGCAGGTCCAGAGGGGCACGGGTGATATGACGGGGCTGGAATGAAGGGGCTAGGAGGATAGTTAGGACTTGGCTAGGTGGGCTAGGCTAGGAGGATAGCTAGGACTTGGTGAGGTGGACTGGGCTAGGTGGATAGTTAGGACTTGGCTAGGTGAGCTAGGCTATGAGGATAGCTAGGTGGACTTGGCTAGATGGGTAGTTAGGACTGGGCTAGGAGGATAGTTTGGACTTGGCTAGGTGGGCTGGGCTAGGAGGATACCTAGGACTTGGTTAGGTGGACTAGGATAGGAGGACAAGGTTGGCTTGGCGAGGTGGACTGGACGTAGATGACAGGGTTGGCTTGGCTAGGTGGACGAGGCTAGATGGACAGGGTTGGGTCACTGGATGGAAATTAGACGCAACTGGAAACGTGGGTTCTGAATGGGTAAGGGGCAGATGGGAGGGGGTTTGGAAAGGGATCTGGGTTAAGACGACTCTGGAAGGGTTGGTTTGAGGGTTCTTTAGGATAGAAGAGGTCCTGGAAGGGATGGCTTAGAAAACACAGAGATGGATGGACAGTCCTGGAAGGCTGGTGCTGGAATACATGGTCTGGAAGTACAATAAAAAAATGCGATTGATAGCACTAGAATAATGAATATAAAAACGGATGGAGACCAGTGAAGAAATGATGCTGGAAGGGCTGGCCTGGAGACAAGGAGATGGATGGACAGCGCTGGAAGGACAGTGCTGGGAGCACTAGCCTGGAAGTATATGGACGGACAGTACTGAAAGAACGTGCTGGAAAAGCGGGTCTGGAAGTATATACGAAATAGATAAACAGAACTGGATGGACAGTACTGGAAGGGTCTCAAAGTATATACAAATAGATTAATAGTACTGGAAGTACAACACTGGAAGGGTCTGGAAATATATACCAATAGATGGACAGTACTGGAAGGGCCTCAAAGTATATACAAATAGATTAATAGTACTGGAAGTACAACACTGGAAGGGTCTGGAAGTATATACCAATAGATGGACAGTACTGGAAGAGCGAGTCTTCAAGTATATCGAAGTAAGAACAGCAGTAGGAGACTGGCATGGAACAGGACTGGAAAAGGAAGCAATTGGCTTAATTCTTCTGTCTTTCCCATTTTCCCTGGAATGAGAAACGTCTTCTTTGAGACAGAGATAAGAATAACGAAGACAAGAATAAATAACGTAAAAAAAAAAGAAGATGTATGATAATGACATTTGAGGAATACTTCATTTAATGACTGGAACCCGATATAGTAAATGAAGATAAGATAAATATGATGAAGAGAGGAAGAGGCACAAATGGAAACAACTTTCGGCATCATCTGCAAACACACGAAGAAGATGAACACACCTAAGCCAAAGAAGAAAAGAAAACGGCAGGTGGAGGAAGAGTGGCAGGGGCGACTCAGCTGGTGTCTGACCGCCTGACGAAACTGGAACAAAGGAGAAAAGAAAACGACAGATAGGGAAAAAAGTAGCTGGTGGAAGGGGGGGTGAGGAAGGTCCTCCCAGCTGTTGCGGACCATCTGAGAGAGAGAGAGAGAGAGAGAGAGAGAGAGAGAGAGAGAGAGAGAGAGAGAGAGAGAGAGAGAGAGAGAGAGAGAGAGAGAGTTGGCACTAAGGAGAAAAGAAAACGGCAGATGGGGAGGAGGGAGGGGGTGGGGGGGGAATAATAAAGTAGCAGGGAGGAGGGCGAGAGGGGTCCTCTCAGCTGGTGTAGACCATCTGAGAGAGAGAGAGCTGGAACGCACTCTTGAAGACCATCTGTCAACGTCAACACTTCACCACAGACCCAAAGATTTATCTCAGACTAACCTGGCCAAAACCTCCATACAATTTCTCGGCTCTGCTCTCTCTCTCTCTCTCTCTCTCTCTCTCTCTCTCTCTCTCTCTCTCTCTCTCTCAGGAATGGTCCAGCATTCAGCAGGTGATGACGTCAGCAGAGTCTGAGGAAAGGGTGGGGTGGGGAAGGAAGGGGGGGTGGTGAGGGTGTGGTGGGAGGGGGGTGGGGGTGTGGTGGGAGGGGTTAAGGGGTGGGAGGGGTTAAGGGGTGGGAGGGGTTAAGGGGTGGGAGGGGTTAAGGGAGGTAGGGGTATTCCTAGCTCGGGGCAAATGTGGTATGAGAGAGAGAGAGAGAGAGAGAGAGAGAGAGAGAGAGAGAGAGAGAGAGAGAGAGAGAGAGAGAGAGAGAGAGAGAGGTTACCTATAAAAACACACACACACACACAAGTATACGAAGATACAGTACAGGGAAAGGGGGGGAGGGAGAGAGAGTCAGTGGGGCGAAGAAGAGGAGGAGGAAGAAGAAGAAGAAGAAGAAGAAGAAGAAGAAGGAGAAGATGAAGAAGAAGAAGAAGAAGAAGAAGAAGAAGAAGAAGAAGAAGAAGAAGAACAAAAACACATGTCCAAATTAATCTGTTACATTCGGGTACAAGCGAAAGTTTCGTCCCTTATCAGCTAACCTAACATTAATCTTTCTCAATCAATAGATAATGGCCATCTATCCGTACCGCACTTCCACTAGACATGAACGCATCATGCACCTCTGCCGCCCTTCAGCCTCCATTTCCGTGATGCGGAGTGGAGCGCGAAAGCCAATGACACGGACAACGTCCCCAATGAAAACGGAATTAAATGCCTCACTGTTTAGAACATGGAGTGTGGGTCGCCAGCTCTGCCCACACTTTAGCAATGGTACCAACGTAGCAATAGTTTCTTTATTGATAATAATGATAATAATAATAATAATAATAATATTGATTAATATTATGATTATTATCATTATTATTATTATTATCAATATCATTATAATCGTATTAATAATAATAATGATAATAATAATAATAATAATAATAATAATAATAATGACAATCATTGTCATTATTATTATCATTATTATTATTGTTATCATTATCATTATATGAAGAATGATAGCTTGATAATGATGATAATGATAGTACTAATAATGATGATAATTATCATGATAACTGTAATAGTTATGATAATGATAAATAATGTATTGCGAAAGTCACACAACGACCACCCTCCCACACCCACACTAACGACCACCCTCCCACACCCACACTAACGACCACCCTCCCACACCCACACCAACGACCACCCTCCCACACCCTACACCAACGACCACCCTCCCACACCCACACCAACGACCACCCTCCCACACCCACACCAACGACCACCCTCCCACACCCACACCAACGACCACCCTCCCACACCTACACCAACGACCACCCTCCCACACCCACACCAACGACCACCCTCCCACACCCACACCAACGACCACCCTCCCACACCCACACCAACGACCACCCTCCCACACCCACACCAACGACCACCCTCCCACACCCACACCAACGACCACCCTCCCACACCCACACCAACGACCACCCTCCCACACCCACACCAACGACCACCCTCCCACACCCACACTAACGACCACCCTCCCACACCCACACCAACGACCACCCTCCCACACCCACACCAACGACCACCCTCCCACACCCACACCAACGACCACCCTCCCACACCCACACCAACGACCACCCTCCCACACCCACACTAACGACCACCCTCCCACACCCACACCAACGACCACCCTCCCACACCCACACCAACGACCACCCTCCCACACCCACACCAACGACCACCCTCCCACACCCACACCAACGACCACCCTCCCACACCCACACCAACGACCACCCTCCCACACCCACACCAACGACCACCCTCCCACACCCACACCAACGACCACCCTCCCACACCCACACCAACGACCACCCTCCCTCCCACACCACCACACCCACATCCCCCACACACAACTTTAGGGACACCAGAACGACCCCACACCAGACCACAATGACGACCTCACCTCCCCACTTTAGGGACCCTAGATCGCCCACCCACTGGAACACCACTGGTCGTTCTCCACCCCCCACACCCACACACCCCCCAAACCCCCCCTTCTACAGACATAGGGTGGTTGAGGGGGGGGAGGAAAGACAATGGAAGTCTTCGATGACCAATTGGGTTCAGGAATCGACTTTGAGAGAGAGAGAGAGAGAGAGAGAGAGAGAGAGAGAGAGAGAGAGAGAGAGAGAGAGATGGGAGGTTGTAGGTCGGGAGTTTTGTGGTTGTTGCTGCTCTTGAAAACCCCCGGCCAATTACCGGCCTCCAGGAGGGCGTGGGAGGGACGCCAGGGCTCCTATCTTGAGCTGGGAGGGAGGGAAGGAGGAGGAGGGGGAGGAGGAGGAAGAGGGAGGATCCGACCCCATCACCACTCCCATCACCCGCTTCCCATCACCCCTCGCCCTTGAAAGACTCGAGGCAGCGTAGGATGGAAGCCCCTGGCTAGGGAAGGGAGATGGGGATGGCATGGAATGGGATGGGATGGGCCCGGATGTAGGAGGCAGCACTTAGAGGAAGGGGGATGGAAGGGGGGGTGAATGGGCGAGGGGTTAGGCTGGAGCGATAACGATAAGATATCTCCCATTGCTGATAAGGTGGGCAAGGGCAAGGAGGGCCAAAGACACCATCAGGTCACTTCCACAGTGGGGGCAAGACAAGGGCCCACACGAACTGAAGAGGATCAAAGAAGAGAGAGAGAGAGAAGAAAGGGGGGAGTCATGGAACTGGAGGGACGAAGAAGAGATGAGAGAGAGAGAGAGAGAGAGAGAGAGAGAGAGAGAGAGAGAGAGAGAGAGAGAGAGAGAGAGAGAGAGAGAGGCACGGTCTTAGATGAGGATAGTAATTAGGGAGGTGAAGAGGGGTCTGGAAGGCCTGGGAAGACTGGATCTGGAAGGATTGTGCTGGAGTACCTGGCTGGATAAAAAAAGGGGGGAGGGAGTTGCAAAGGGGGTTTGTTGTCGTTGGAAGCACCGAAGCTTATGACTGAGACTGGAAAAGCTGGTCTGGAAACTTGTGGCTGTACGGACGGCACTGGAAGACCTGGTCTGGAAGTGTGAGGGTGTGAAGAACATACTGGAAGACCAGGTATGGAAGTGTGAGGGTGTGAAGAACATGCTGGAAGGTCCAGTATGGAAGTGTGAGGGTGTGAAGAACATGCTGGAAGACCTGGTATGGAAGTGTGAGGGTGTGAAGAACATACTGGAAGACCTGGTATGGAAGTGTGAGGGTGTGAAGAACATGCTGGAAGACCTGGTATGGAAGTGTGAGGGTGTGAAGAACATACTGGAAGACCTGGTATGGAAGTGTGAGGGTGTGAAGTACATACTGGAAGGCCCAGTATGGAAGTGTGAGGATGTGAAGAACATACTGGAAGACCTGGTATGGAAGTGTGAGGGTGTGAAGAACATACTGGAAGGCCCAGTATGGAAATGTGAGGGTGTGAAGAACATACTGGAAGACCAGGTATGGAAGTGTGAGGGTGTGAAGAACATACTGGAAGGCCCAGTATGGAAGTGTGAGGGTGTGAAGAACATACTGGAAGACCAGTTTGGAAGTGTGAGGGTGTGAAGAACATACTGGAAGACCTGGTATGGAAGTGTGAGGGTGTGAAGAACATACTGGAAGACCTGGTATGGAAGTGTGAGGGTGTGAAGAATATACTGGAAGGCCCAGTATGGAAGTGTGAGGATGTGAAGAACATACTGGAAGGCCCAGTATGGAAGTGTGAGGGTGTGAAGAAGACACTGGAAGGCCCAGTATGGAAGTGTGAGGGTGTGAAGAACACACTGGAAGTGCCAAGGTGTGAAGAACACCACACTGGAAGTGCCAGGGTGTGAAGAAGAACACCACACTGGTAGTGCCAGGGCGTAAATAAAAGAAGAAAAGACTCCAGAGGATCTAGCCTGGAGGGGAAATCTGTGTGTGTGTGTGTGTGTGTGTGTGTGTGGAGTATCCGATCCTCTGTGTGTGTGTGTCTGTGGAGTATCCGATCCTCTATTTAGCCATCCGTCCTGAACCTACCAGGCAATTAAGATCACAGAGACGGGGGGGGGGGGGAGGAGGGGCCCACGATGAACAGTTCTCCACACGGCTGGAGAACATCTACGGCAGGCCACCGATGTTATGCACAGGATGATTATTGCACTGGGATGATGATAACTAACCAAGACGAATGATAATTGGAATGATAATTGGGATGATAACAAAGACGAATGATAATTGGAATGATAATTGGGATGATATCCAAGACGAATGATAATACGAATGATAACTAGGATGATAAACAAGACAAATGATAATTGCGATAAGACGAATGGTTATTGGGATGATAAACGAGATGAATGATAATTGGGATGATAACCAAGACAAATGATAACTGGGATGATAATCTAGACGAGTTATAATTGGGATGATAAACAAAACGAATTATAATAGGGATGATTATCAAGACGAATGATAATTGGGATGATAACCAAGACGAATGACAATTGGGATGATAAAGACAAATGATAATTGGGATGATAAAGACGATTGATAATTGGGATGATAAAGACGATTGATAATTGGGATGATAAAGACGATTGATAATTGGGATGATAAAGACAAATGATAATTGGGATGATAAAGACGATTGATAATCAGGATGATAATCAAGACGATGGTATGTTGAGGACAAATAAAAACAGATAACAATTGATTAGATAGATAGAGGTGATAGATAGATAGATAGACAGATGAAGATACATGAATAGATAAGAGAGGTGAATAAATAGATAGATAGATAGAGAGAGAGAGAGAGAGAGAGAGAGAGAGAGAGAGAGGAAGGGGTAGGGTAGGGAGGGGGAGGGGATCGAGGGGAGGTGTGTGTGTGGGGGGAGGGGAGGGATGGGATGGGGATGGAAGGGATATTCGATCCCAAGTAATCGGATTATTCCAGTCCTTAATTAAACGTCATAG
The DNA here is from genome assembly GCF_036320965.1 of Panulirus ornatus. NCBI lineage: Eukaryota > Metazoa > Arthropoda > Malacostraca > Decapoda > Palinuridae > Panulirus > Panulirus ornatus. The sequence continues at coordinate 6,108,630 of NC_092257.1, forward strand.
TCCCGGCCATATGCTGGGGGGGGGCTGCCTCCTCGGCCCGTGTCTCTCTCTCTCTCTCTCTCTCTCTCTCTCTCTCTCTCTCTCTCTCTCTCTCTCTCTCTCTCACTTCCCCTTTCCCTTAACCCCTCTCCCCCCCTCTCCCAGAGAACTCCCCCCTTCCCATGCCCCTTTCTTCTCTTCCTCCCTTCCTCTCGCTCTCTTATCTCCCTTGTCTCACTCTTACTATCTCCCTTGTCTCACTGTTTCTCACCCTATCCCCATTCCTATCTCGTGTCTCTCTCAGAGAGAGAGAGAGAGAGAGAGAGAGAGAGAGAGAGAGAGACAGAGAGAGAGAGAGAGAGAGAGAGAGAGAGAGAGAGAGAGAGAGAGAGAGAGAGAGAGAGAGAGATCCTGACGACACACATCTCTCCCTTCTTCCTTACTGACTCATCATTCCCCCCATCCCCGACCCCTCCCCCCCCCATTTCTTTCCCTTCCCCCCCCCTTTCTCTCGTCTCCATCCACTAATCACCCCTCACCCATTTACTCAGCATCACCCTTCACTCACCCTTAGTTCAAAACTCTCCATCTCTCTCTCTCTCTCTCTCTCTCTCTCTCTCTCTCTCTCTCTCTCTCTCTCTCTCTCTCTCTCTCTCTCACCAATCCTCCCCCCCTCTTACTTTTATAACCCAATTAACCACCCCCTACCCCCCCTTCCGCCCCCCCATTTGCTCATAATTAGACGAGCAAAACTCTAAACCCACAATGGACGGCTCCAGCTGGGTTATGTACACGAGTGTTTATAAATATATATATATATATATATATATATATATATATATATATATATATATATATATATATATATATATATATTGGAAAGGGTCACAATTTTGTGCGTGATCAAAATATTCCATATAGTATAAGAACGGGACAAGAATCAAATGCCTTGTTTAATCATGTTAAAAACTATGATCATTGTATTGACTGGAGTAACGCCATCTCAGTTGTTAACTCTAACTCTATTACCAAGAGAAATATCACTGAATCTTCTATTAGTAAATACATAAAGAATTATAATCTTAATATTAGTGATGGTCTATACAAATTAGATAACTTTATTGTTGATAAGATTTGTAAAATGATAAGTTTATGAACGCTCGTTGTATGTTTTGGACAATCACATGTTTACCAAATGGCGTCCTTGCTTCGTCTCTTCGATGTATATCATCTGACTGTTATATTTCTCTCTTGTGTCTCCCCTGATGATGTGATTATTACACGAAAGTGCACTTGGGAACCTATCGTGTTTAATTTTCCCCTGGACTCATAGGAATATATATATATATATATATATATATATATATATATATATATATATATATATATATATATATATATATAATCTTCTTATACTGTTCGCCATTTCCCGCTTTAGCGAGGTAGCGTTAAGAACAGAGGACTGAGCCTTTGAGGGAATATCCTCACTTGGCTCCCTTCTCTGTTCCTTCTTTGGGAAAATTAAAAACGAGAGGGGAGGTAATTCCCTCGAATCTCCACCAGGGGAGCCAAGTAGACGACGACTGCCTTACCCACGCCCTCTCAAACACGACGGTACGACCATTTCCTCGAGGACGACACTACGACCATTTCCTCGAGGACGACAGTACGACCATTTCCTTGAGGACGACAGTACGACCATTTCCTTGAGGACGACAGTACGACCATTTCCTCGAGGACGACACTACGACCATTTCCTCGAGGACGACAGTACGACCATTTCCTTGAGGACGACAGTACGACCATTTCCTTGAGGACGACAGTACGACCATTTCCTCGAGGACGACACTACGACCACTTCCTTGAGGACGACAGTACGACCATTTCCTTGAGGACGACAGTACGACCATTTCCTTGAGGACGACAGTACGACCATTTCCTCGAGGACGACAGTACGACCTTCCTCGAAGACGACAGTACGACCATTTCCTTGAGGACGAGGGTACGACCTTCCTCGAGGACGACAGTACGACCATTTCCTCGAGGACGACAGTACGACCTTCCTCGAAGACGACAGTACGACCTTCCTCGAGGACGAGGGTACGACCATTTCCTTGAGGACGACACTACGACCATTTCCTCGAGGACGACAGTACGACCTTCCTCGAGGACGAGGGTACGAACTTCCTCGAGGACGACAATACGACCATTTCCTCGAGGACGACAGTACGACCTTCTTCGAGGACGAGAGACGACCTCCCTCGAGCACGAAAATACAACGACTCCCAACACGAAGGAACGTCAACCCTTGAGTACGAAGGTAGACTTCCAATGAGGCAAGAAGGTACGACCCCTCCCTCTCTCCCTCCCCCTTGAATATCACGGTACGACCCCTTGAGCAATAAGGGACGACCACCGAATAACGCTTGGCTTTTGACCTCCTTAAGTCACCCACGGGGGTCGTATTAACACCCCGGGGGTGTGCTGTCATACCTAAGGGGTCGTACCAATGGGTCGTACACAAGGTCGTGCTCAGGGGGGTGTGGGGTCGTACCCCTGTACTCAAAGTTCCTCACACCATATCTCTCATGCCTTCAAAGAACAACAAAAACAAACAAAATAACACGATATTAACCTTAACATTTAACTATATTTCTCAAAGGGTCCTGAGCTCCTAGCTCCTAACATAGGAATCCTAGCTCCTAGCATAGGAGTCCTAGCTCCTAGCATAGGAATCCTAGCTCCTAGCATAGGAATCCTAGCTCCTAGCATAGGAATCCTAGCTCCTAGCATAGGAATCCTAGCTCCTAGCATAGGAATCCTAGCTCCTAGCATAGGAATCCTAGCTCCTAGCATAGGAATCCTAGCTCCTAGCATAGGAAAAGTTTGAGGGGGGGGGGAAGAAGGCTGGCTGGCTGGCTAGGACTCTTGAGTGTTTCTAGCTAGGAGCTGGGAGTGGCTGGGGGGGGGGGGAGACCTCAGCATAGCTGGGGCTCCGGATCGAACGCATTCCACGCGTTCATGAGCGCCAACACAAGGTGAGAGGGGAGGGGTTCGAACCCGACCACAGAGGAAGGAAGGTTGGGGTAAAATGGACCCCGTCTAGATATATTGTCCCCCTTCTATCACAAATACCGATGGTGGTTTTTCTTTTTTTTTTTTCCCCTGATTCCTTGAGCGTTGACAAATTGATCCTTGAGCACGACGGTACGACCCTTGAGCACGACGAAGAGTCGTCTGAACACGACAGTACGACCCTCTAAACGCGATGGTACGACCCCTGAGCACGACGGTACGACCCTTGAGCACGACGAAGAGTCTTCTGAACACGACAGTACGACCCTCTAAACGCGATGGTACGACCCCTGAGCACGACGGTACGACCCTTGAGCACGACGAAGAGTCTTCTGAACACGACAGTACGACCCTCTAAACGCGATGGTACGACCCCTGAGCACGACGGTACGACCCTTTGAGCACGACGAGACGTCCTTTGAACACGACAGCACGACCCTCAAAGACAATGGTACGACCCGTAAACAAACACGATGGTACGACTCTTAACTGATCCATGACGGTAAAATCATCAAAAGTCATTAACATATTTGCCAATACCTGATACACTGACGTCATACATTTGAACTACCCATCGCTTGAATTAGGGCAATTTGCCAATAACACGAGTTCTTCCTCATTGATATGCAAATCAATGCAAGTATATGCCAACCACAGAATGGAATCAATAGATCAACTCGATAGATTGTTCAGTAAGTATTGATTTCCTATCGTGTTTTATTATTCTTATCTCCCTTGCAACATTGTGACCTCAAACAGACAGACAGACAGAGGTAGTGTTGACACAACAATATCCAGTATAAACCACATATGGAAAGCAGATAATATATCTATAACAACTTTACAGTTATCGTCTGTAAAAGAAAAAAAAAATGATTCAAGTTTCCATTTTCTAAAAACCCCCCAGAAACCTCGACCCCCAGGAATAGCAGGTCACCTACACGAGAGGAGACTAAACCCTTACCCAAGCGTGAGACAGTGGTCACGTGAGAGGGTGGTGGGTTGCGCTGATTGGATGGATGGCTCCCTGATCATCACCTTGTGGCGAAGTTGTTGACGCATTCCATCGCGAAGAGAACCGAGACAATAGTTCGAGGCCTCTCAACCCACCCAGTTGTGGAGCAATATCATTTGTCCTATAAATACACAGACACACACACACACACACACACACACACACACACACACACACACAGACACACAGACAGACACACACACACACACACACACACCTTAACAACACGAAGAAGGACGCTTTCTGGTCCATGCGCCACTGTCTAACGTCCAGACCCTAAGAGCTGTCTTTACCACTGTTAAAGACTTCCAGGGAAACTCTGGAAGATAAGAGAGACTTAAAGACAAATAT
>NC_092257.1:6120549-6150549 GCF_036320965.1 Panulirus ornatus
GGGACCATGGAAGCGGAAGTGAATCAGAGGGTGGGGGAGGGGGGCGAAAGTTCTGGGAGCGTTGAAGAATGTGTGGAAGTCAAGGACATTATCTCGGAAAGCAAAAATGGGTATGTTTGAAGGAATAGTGGTTCCAACAATGTTATATGGTTGCGAGGCGTGGGCTATAAATAGAGTTGTGCGCAGGAGGATGGATGTGCTGGAATTGAGATGTTTGAGGACAATGTGTGGTGTGAGGTAGTTTGATCGAGTAAGTAATGTAAGGGTAAGAGAGATATCTGGTAATAAAAAGAGTGTGGTTGAGAGAGCAGAAGAGGGTGTTTTGAAATGGTTTGGTCACATGGAGAGAATGAGTGAGGAAAGATTGATCAAGAGGATACATGTGTCAGAGGTAGAGGGAGTGAGAAGTGGGAGACCATATTGGAGGTGGAAAGATGGAGTGAAAAAGATTTTGAGTGATCGGGGCTTGAACATACAGGAGGGTGAAAGGCATGCAAGGAATAGAGTGAATTGGAACGATGTGGTATACCAGGGTCGACGTGCTGTCAATGGATTGAACCAGGGCATGTGAAGCGTCTGGGGTAAACCATGGAAATTTCTGTGGGGCCTGGATGTGGAAAGGGAGCTGTGGTTTCGGTGCATTATTACATGACAGGCTAGAGACTGAGTGTGAACGAATGTGGACTTTGTTGTCTTTTCCTAGCGCTACCTCGCGCACATGAGGGGGGAGGGGATTGTTATTCCATGTGTGGCGGGGTGGCGATGGGAATGAATAAAGGCAGACAGTATGAATTATGTACATGTGTATATATGTATATGTCTGTGTGTGTATATATATGTATACGTTGAGATGTATAGGTATTTATATGTGCGTGTGTGGACGTGTATGTATATACATGTGTATGTGAATGGGTTGGGGCATTCTCTCGTCTGTTTCCTTGCGCTACCTCGCTAACGCGGGAGACAGCGACAAAGCAAAATGAATAAATAATATATATATATATATATATATATATATATATATATATATATATATATATATATATATATATATTCTTTTTCTTTCTTTCAAACTATTCGCCATTTCCCGCATTAGCGAGATAGCGTTAAGACCAGAGGACTGGGCCTTTGAGGGAATACCCTCACCTGGCCCAATTCTCTGTTCCTTCTTTTGAAAAAGAAAGAAAAAAAAAAAAAAACGAGAGGGGAGGATTTCCAGCCCCCCGCTCCCTCCCCTTTTAGTCGCCTTCTACGACACGCAGGGAATACGTGGGAAGTATTCTTAATCCCCTATCCCCCTTTTTTTTTTTTTTTTTTTTTGCTTTGTCGCTGTCTCCCGCGTTTGCGAGGTAGCGCAAGGAAACAGACGAAAGAAATGGCCCAACCCACCCCCATACACATGCCTTGATTCAATCCACTGACAGCACGTCAACCCCGGTATACCACATCGCTCCAATTCACTCTATTGTTTGCCCTCCTTTCACCCTCCTGCATGTTCAGGCCCCGATCACACAAAATCTTTTTCACTCCATCTTTCCACCTCCAATTTGGTCTCCCTCTTCTCCTCGTTCCCTCCACCTCCGACACATATATCCTCTTGGTCAATCTTTCCTCACTCATTCTCTCCATGTGACCAAACCATTTCAAAACACCCTCTTCTGCTCTCTCAACCATGCTCTTTTTATTTCCACACATCTCTCTTACCCTTACGTTCCTTACTCGATCAAACCACCTCACACCACACATTGTCCTTAAACATCTCATTTCCAGCACATCCATCCTCCTGCGCACAACTCTATCCATAGTCCACGCCTCGCAACCATACAACATTGTTGGAACCACTATTCCTTCAAACATACCCATTTTTGCTTTCCGAGATAATGTTCTCGACTTCCACACATTCTTCAAGGCTCCCAGAATTTTCGCCCCCTCCCCCACCCTATAATCCACTTCCGCTTCCATGGTTCCATCCGCTGCCAGATCCACTCCCAGATATCTAAAACACTTCACTTCCTCCAGTTTTTCTCCATTCAAACTCACCTCCCAATTGAATTGACCCTCAACCCTACTGTACCTAATAACCTTGCTCTTATTCACATTTACTCTTAACTTTCTTCTTTCACACACTTTACCAAACTCAGTCACCAGCTTCTGCAGTTTCTCACATGAATCAGCCACCAGCGCTGTATCATCAGCGAACAACAACTGACTCACTTCCCAAGCTCTCTCATCCCCAACAGACTTCATACTTGCCCCTCTTTCCAAAACTCTTGCATTCACCTCCCTAACAACCCCATCCATAAACAAATTAAACAACCATGGAGACATCACACACCCCTGCCGCAAACCTACATTCACTGAGAACCAATCACTTTCCTCTCTTCCTACACGTACACATGCCTTACATCCTCGATAAAAACTTTTCACTGCTTCTAACAACTTGCCTCCCACACCATATATTCTTAATACCTTCCACAGAGCATCTCTATCAACTCTATCATATGCCTTCTCCAGATCCATAAATGCTATATACAAATCCATTTGCTTTTCTAAGTATTTCTCACATACATTCTTCAAAGCAAACACCTGATCCACACATCCTCTACCACTTCTGAAACCACGCTGCTCTTCCCCAATCTGATGCTCTGTACATGCCTTCACCCTCTCAATCAATACCCTCCCATATAATTTCCCAGGAATACTCAACAAACTTATACCTCTGTAATTTGAGCACTCACTCTTATCCCCTTTGCCTTTGTACAATGGCACTATGCACGCATTCCGCCAATCCTCAGGCACCTCACCATGAGTCATACATACATTAAATAACCTTACCAACCAGTCAACAATACAGTCACCCCCTTTTTTAATAAATTCCACTGCAATACCATCCAAACCTGCTGCCTTGCCGGCTTTCATCTTCCGCAAAGCTTTTACTACCTCTTCTCTGCTTACCAACTCATTTTCCCTAACCCTCGCACTTTGCACACCACCTCGACCAAAACACCCTATATCTGCCACTCTATCATCAAACACATTCAACAAACCTTCAAAATACTCACTCCATCTCCTTCTCACATCACCACTACTTGTTATCACCTCCCCATTTGCGCCCTTCACTGAAGTTCCCATTTGCTCCCTTGTCTTACGCACTTTATTTACCTCCTTCCAGAACATCTTTTTATTCTCCCTAAAATTTAATGATACTCTCTCACCCCAACTCTCATTTGCCCTTTTTTTGACCTCTTGCACCTTTCTCTTGACCTCCTGTCTCTTTCTTTTATACGTCTCCCACTCAATATCATTTTTTCCCTGCAAAAATCGTCCAAATGCCTCTCTCTTCTCTTTCACTATCCTATATATCTCCTATCCTATATATATATATACTGGTTGAAGTTCCCCCTTCCCAACAAACCACACCAAAACCACCTTAGCGATCAAAACACCCCAATCCGTTTTCGATCATCAAAACAGAAACATTCATGTTGTATTGATCTCATTTCCCGTTTTCAATTGAGTTTAGCACATTTTCACGTCCCCACTTTCTCTTCCTTTCATCTCGTACATTTATTTAGTTCAGATTATTTGATGTAATGACTTGTTTATATATAACTGTCCGAGGAGGTATGAGGAAAACGAGAGGCGGTCATTTTCGTTATACGAAAATGACTGAATGTATCCTGTACTATAATACATACACACACACACACACACACACACACACACACACACAGGTGGGGCCCCACGAACGTAAAAACTCCCTCCCCATACACCTCAAATTGGTCATTACACGTGTGCAATTACACATACTCACTTCATCCAACAGTTCGTGAAGAAAGAAATGACAGCACCAGTCTCACCACCGTCACCAGGGATCCCTCGTCCCCTGGGGTGCAGTTCGGCACCACCCATTCTGGCTTTTGTACAGACCGCTACGAAAACAGACCATCCCCCCCCAACCCCCCTCAACCCATCCACCCCCCACTAACCCCCAACCCCACAACCCTATCATCGTCAACATCATCAATAATCAATAGCTTGCCACCTCGCTGTATGTAACCTCCCTCCTTTCCCTCTCCCCCCGACACACACACACACACAGACAGACTTTACAGCCTCTCTGTCTTTTGTTGTGCGACTATATTCTCTATTTATCTCCCCTCCCCCCACTTAGCTTTCTTTTGTCTTCATTCACTTCAGTATACTACAAGTGCTATTACTAACTACTACTACCACTACTACTACTTCTACTACTACTACTACTACTACTATTACAGCCACTACTGTTGTTATATTATCATCATTATCATTATCATCATTATCATTATTGCTAGCATCATTATTATCATCATTTATCATTACTATCATCTACACACACTCATCACCAAGCTGATACAGACAAGGATTGCACCATTCAGGTCAACATTGGTCATATACATGTCCTTAACTGAAATATGACCCCCAACAGTACCTCTGGTGTGGACAGGGAACTGACAGTTCAATTAAAAACATAATTAACATTACAATAATCGTCTCATTTCAGTTGAACTAACAAAGTACTGAGGTTCTGTCAAACCAATAAAGTAAATATCAAGGGTTGTTCCAGACAATTAATTGAACGACAGGGAACGTTGAAACCAGTCAACTTAACGGTAGGTCCATCCCAACCAATTCACTAAATAGCAATGAATGTTCGAACCAAATAACTAAATAGCAATGAATGGTTGAACCAATTAACTAAATTGCAATAGATGTTCGAACCAATTAACTAAATAGCAATGGATGTTCGAACCAATTATCTAAATAGCAATGAATGTTCGAACCTATTAACTAAATAGCAATGAATGTTCGAACCATTTAACTAAATAGCAATGAATGTTCGAACCAATTATCTAAATAGCAATGAATGTTCGAACCTATTAACTAAATAGCAATGAATGTTCGAACCATTTAACTAAATAGCAATGAATGTTCGAACCAATTAAACAATCATTCAAAACAATTAGCTAAGCAGTAAGTTCATTAATACCAATTAATAAGATAGCAAGTGACTAAATAGCAGTGAACATTTAAGCTCTTTATCTAAATGTTAACGTACCTTCAGAACAAGTAACCAAATAGCAAGTTATGTTGAAAGAACTCAGTAAACAGCAAGGAGCATTCAAACTAGTTAACTAAATAGCAAGAAACATACCAGTTAACCAAACAGCGATAAATATTCAATAAAATTGACTGAGTAGCAAGGAACATTAAAACTAATTAACTGATTAGCAGGAATCGTTCAAATCAATTAACCATATAGCAAGTTAGATTCAAACCAATGAAATAAATAGCAAGGAAAATTCATTCCAATTTACTAAATGGCAAGGAACATTCAAACCAATTCATTAAATAGCAGGAAACATTCAAATCAATTAACTAGATAGTAAGGAACGTTCAAACCAATTCACTAAATAGCAGGAAACATTCGAACTAATTAACAAAATAGCAAGGAACATTCAAACCAATTCGCTAAATAGCAGGAAACATTCAAGCCAATTAACTAGATAGCAAAGAACATATAAACCAATTTACTAAATAGCAAGGAACATTGAAACCAATTAACTAAATAGCAAGTAACATTCAAACCAATTCGCTAACTAGCAGGAAACATTCAAACCAATTAACTGAATAGCAAGGAACATTCAAACCAATAAACTAAATAGCAAGTAAAATTCAAACCAATTAGCTAAATAGCAAGGAAACTTTCAAACCAATTACCTAAATAGCAAGGAACGCTCAGACCAATTAAATGAATAGCAAGGAACGGATCCCACCAGTCAAATAAACACCCAAGGCTCATTCAGATCCATTAAACCTCACGTTACGTCACCTCACCATAACGAATAACTGACACCTTTCCCCCCGAATAAAGATAAATCAAAGAGCCACATATATATAAAGGAAATAAAAATAAAGTCTCATTGCACTCAACTTTGACCAAAGTTGGACAAGTTCCTCTCCCTTTCTATATAACTTACGGGCGTCACTTCCAGAAAACAAACCCTCAAGTTCAGCCTTAGGTCAATACACACCGAGGATCACACTGTATTGCCCCCACCCCTTTCCAACGGGAGTAGCTATCAGTGTAGGGCCTCCAGCTTTCGGTTCATTAGCCTAGGACAACTTGCCTGATTAACGACCTTAACTCTCTGGCTAACTCAACAGGTGGAGGAAGTGGAGAGGCATCTGGCTGGCGCGAGTTCCGATGAGATGGGGAACAAGTGGGATGGAAGAGAAGGGAAGGGAAGGAGATGGAGAGGGAAGGAGGGAGTACACGGGGAAGGACAGATAACGTTGGATTTGATAATCCATGAAGAAGGTATCTTTACTTCCTGATGGAGACAATGGTAAAGTAGAAGGCTCCTCCCTCACCCACCACTATAGATGGAGACAGTGAAGAAGAAGGCTCCTCCCCACCCACCACTATAGATGGAGATAGTATAGTAAAGCAGAAGGCTCCTCTCCACCCACCACTATAGATGGAGACAGTAAAGCAGAAGGCTCCTTCCCACCCACCACTATAGATGGAGACAGCACAGTGCTCAAGGGTCGTACCGTCTTGCTCAATGGTCGTGATGTAGTACCCAAGTGTCGTACCGTCTTACCCAAGTATCGTACCGTCGTACCCAAGTATCGAACATTCTTACTCAAGTGTCGTACCGTCGTACTCAAGTGTCGTGCCGTCGTACCCAAGTATCGCACCGTCGTACCCAAATGTCGTATCTAAGTATCGTAAAGTCTTACTCAAGTGTCGTACCGTTGTACCCAAGTGTCGAACCGTCGTACTCAAGAGTCGTACTGTCGTACCCAAGTGTCGTACCGTCGTACTCAAGTGTCGTACTGTCGTACCCAAGTATCGTGCAGTCTTACTCAAGTGTCGTACCGTCGTACTCAAGTATCGTACCGTCGTACCCAAGTGTCGTACTCAAGTATCGTACAGTCTTACTCAAGTGTCGTAACGTCGTGCTCAAGTATCGTACCGTCGTACCCAAGTGTCGTACTCAAGTATCGTACAGTCTTACTCAAGTGTCGTAACGTCGTGCTCAAGTGTCGCACCGTCGTACTCAAGTGTCGTACCGTCTTACTCAAGTACCGTACTGTCGTACCTAAGTGTCGCACCGTCTTACCAACGTGTCGTACCGTCGTACTCAAGTGTCGTGCCGTCGTGCTCTAGGGGGGCGGCGTGCCCAAGACACCACCTCACCATGTCAACAACCTTCCTCATAACTTCACGCAACCACCTCCTCGTCTCTCTTCCCTCCCTCCCTCCTTCCTCTTTCTCCCTCTTCCCTCCCTCCTCCTCCTCTTCCCTCCCTCCCTCCTTCCTCTTCCCTCCCTCTTCCCTCCCTCCTCCTCCTCTTCCCTCCCTCCTTCCTCCCTCCTCCTCCACCCATCACCACTCAACTACAAAACTCCCTCACTATTAGACTGGGTAGTAGTAATGCCTCTCTTCCCCCTCACCCAGCATTATACATCCAGCTCGCCTCCATCCAGCATTACACAAGGCACCAAATAGACACACATTAAAAGAAAAAGAAAATGGGGCTGACCGTGTCGCCGAGCTGGGGGCGGGAATGAATTATATTTGCATTTTTGTTAATGTTGGACGACAATGGCTTGAAGTCTGAAGTCTAAATCATCATTAAAGAAATAAATGATAATATTTAGCGCCTCTTCTCATGACGTTTAATTGAGGACGAATTTGAATTCATACATACATATATACGTACGTATACATAATGCCCTCCAACATCAAGGATTCGAACCCGGAACCTTTGTGTGGTAGTTGGGAACATACGTGAGTATATATATATATATGTATATCACATGTTCACCAAATGGCGTCCTAGCTTCGTCTCTTCGATGTATATCAACTGACTGTTATATTTCTCTCTTGTGTCTCCCCTGATGATGTGATTATTACACGAAAGTGCACTTGGGAACTTTTCGTGTTTCATTTTCCCCGTGGACTCATAGGAATATATATATATATATATATATATATATATATATATATATATATATATATATATATTTATATATTTTTTTTTTTTTCATACTATTCGCCATTTCCCGCATTAGCGTTAAGAACAGAGGACTGGGCCTTAGAGGGAATACCCTCACCTGGCCCCCTTCTCTGTTCCTTCTTTTGGAAAATTAAAAAAAAAAAACGAGAGGGGAGGATTTCCAGCCACCCGCTATTTATATATATATATATATATTATTTATTTATTTTATTCATTTATTTTGCTTTGTCGCTGTCTCCCGCGTTAGCGAGGTAGCGCAGGGTAACAGACGAAAGAATGGCCCAACCCGCCCACATACACATGTATATACATACACGTCCACACACGCAAATATACATACCTATACATCTCAATGTACACATATATATACACACACAGACATATACATATATACACATGTACATAATTCATACTGTCTGCCTTTACTTGTTCCCATCGCCACCTCGCCACACATGGAATAACAGCCCCCTACCCCCTCATGTGTGCGAGGTAGCGCTAGGAAAAGACACCAAAGGCCCCATTCGTTCACACTCAGTCTCTAGCTGTCATGCAATAATGCACCGAAACCACAGCTCCCTTTCCACATCTAGGCCCCACACAACTTTCCATGGTTTACCCCAGACGCTTCACATGCCCTGATTCAATCCACTGACAGCTCGTCAACCCCGGTATACCACATCGTTCCAATTCACTCTATTCCTTGCACGCCTTTCACCCTCCTGCATGTTCAGGCCCCGATCACTCAAAATCTTTTTCATTCCATCCTTCCACCTCCAATTTGGTCTCCCACTTCTCCTCGTTCCCTCCACCTCTGACACATATATCCTCTTGGTCAATCTTTCCTCACTCATTCTCTCCATGTGACCAAACCATTTCAACACACCCTCTTCTGCTCTCTCAACCACGCTCTTTTTATTTCCACACATCTCTCTCACCCTATTATTACTTACTCGATCAAACCACCTAACACCACATATTGTCCTCAAACATCTCATTTCCAGTACATTCACCCTCCTGCGCACAACTCTATCCATAGCCCACGCCTCGCAACCATATATATATGTATATATGTATATAAATATTGGAAAAGGGCACATTGGTATGCGTGATCAAGTACTTGCTGATAACCACGAGGAAAATGAAGCACGATAAGTTCCCAAGTGCACTTTCGTGTAATGATCACATCATCATCATCAGGGGAGACACAAAAATGAGATAGACGACATTACAACAGTCAGTTGATATACAAGGAAGAGACGTAGCTAAGACGCCATTGTTAAACACTCGTTTACCAATGGCGTCTTACCTGAGGTCACCCGGGAGATGCCAGGTCAAGGTCAGGTTGAGAGGGGGAGGGGGAGGTCACGCAGACCCTTGTGCCAACCTCTCCTCACAGTAATTACAAAGTCACTTGACCCCATTCCATATTTCCTCCGGTTCTGTACACAACATAACCTCTTCTGTATCTACTCTCTCTCTCTCTCTCTCTCTCTCTCTCTCTCTGTCACACTAATTCTCTGAAGATGTGGTAATACACGAAAGCGCTCAGGATTCCCGCTTTTCGTTTTCCTAGCGTGGTTTCTGCATAAATATATGTACACGTTTATATGTGTGTGTGTGTGTGTGTGTGTGTGTGTGTGTGTGTGTGTGTGTGTGTGTGTATGTGTGTGTGTGTGTGTGTATGTGTATGTGTGTGTGTGTATGTGTATGTGTGTGTGTGTATGTGTATGTGTATGTGTGTGTGTGTATGTGTATGTGTGTGTGTGTATGTGTATGTGTGTGTGTATGTAAGTGGTGATTGAGAGGGGTGATGGCACGCACAGACCCTCAGACTGGAGTGGACCAATAAGATCAGGTCAAAGGTCACAGGTCTTGTGAACTAAGGTTTGGGTACTTAGAGAGAAATAGTTAAAGAGACGAGTCAAGCAGAATGCGCTCCCTTGTCCCGGAGGGAAACGTGATAAAAGAACAAACGCGAATAGTGTCTTATGAATCGACGGTCCGTTCCAGTAACCTCATCTATGGTTCATTCCAGTGTTAACGGTCCGTTCCAGTAACCTCATCTATGGTTCATTCCAGTGTTAACGTTCCGTTCCAGTCATCTCATCTATGGTTCATTCCAGTGTTAACGGTCCGTTCCAGTAACCTCATCTATGGTTCATTCCAGTGTTAACGTTCCGTTCCAGTCATCTCATCTATGGTTCATTCCAGTGTTAACGTTCCGTTCCATTCATCTCATCTATGGTTCATTCCAGTGTTAACGTTCCGTTCCAGTCATCTCATCTATGGTTCATTCCAGTGTTAACGGTCCGTTCCAGTAACCTCATCTATGGTTCATTCCAGTGTTAACGGTCCGTTCCAGTCATCTCATCTATGGTTCATTCCAGTGTTAACGGTCCGTTCCATTCATCTCATCTATGGTTCATTCCAGTGTTAACGTTCCGTTCCAGTCATCTCATCTATGGTTCATTCCAGTGTTAACGTTCCGTTCCAGTCATCTCATCTATGGTTCATTCCAGTGTTAACGTTCCGTTCCAGTCATCTCATCTATGGTTCATTCCAGTTTTAACGGTCCGTTCCAGTAACCTCATCTATGGTTCATTCCAGTGTTAACGTTCCGTTCCAGTAACCTCATCTATGGTTCATTCCAGTGTTAACGTTCCGTTCCAGTCATCTCATCTATGGTTCATTCCAGTGTTAACGTTCCGTTCCAGTAACCTCATCTATGGTTCATTCCAGTGTTAACGTTCCGTTCCATTCATCTCATCTATGGTTCATTCCAGTGTTAACGTTCCGTTCCAGTAACCTCATCTATGGTTCATTCCAGTGTTAACGTTCCGTTCCAGTCATCTCATCTATGGTTCATTCCAGTGTTAACGGTCCGTTCCAGTAACCTCATCTATGGTTCATTCCAGTGTTAACGTTCCGTTCCAGTCATCTCATCTATGGTTCATTCCAGTGTTAACGGTCCGTTCCATTCATCTCATCTATGGTTCATTCCAGTGTTAACGTTCCGTTCCAGTCATCTCATCTATGGTTCATTCCAGTGTTAACGGTCCGTTCCAGTAACCTCATATATGGTTCATTCCAACATTAAACCAAGTCAATATCACAACCAAAAGAGGTAAACAAAAATGTATAAATAACTGGATCGAGTTTATGCCAACCATTACTACCATTATCAATAGAATGAAATAATAATAATAATAATAATAATAATAATAGATAATAATAATAATAATAATAATAATAATAATAACAATAATAATAATAATAACAATAATAGTAAATAATGATAATAATAATAATACTAATAATAATGATAATAATAATAATAATTATAATGATAATTATAATAATAATAATAATAATAATAATAATAATAATAATAATAATAATAGACGCGTCTGGTGTGGGTCTGGTATATAAAGGGGGGGGGGGGGGGGGACTTCACTGTGGAATGCCTGGCCCAAACAGACGACTGGGACAGGAGTTGGGGAGGGAACAGGTCTCCTGGGGTCGTTAGAGGTCATTTGAGCAGCAAGGGGACAGACCTATAATAATTAGCCATCTCAAAACAAAAAAAAAGGACAAAAAAAAGTGAAACATCAAAGAAAATCGGTCGTGTTTAATGGGGGACTAAGCCATATTTTCGAAGTTAAAGAGATTTTTGATCATCTTTTTATTTTCCTTTTCGGTAAAGTTCGCGTTTTAAGAACGAGCTTATGAATTGTTGACGATCGTGTCACTTCAAAAATATCAATAAAACGATAATGAAAAGTGCAAGAAATTTCAAGCTTGATATGTGACAAATAGCATGCTCTGTGGAAGGTATTAAGAATATATGGTGTGGGAGGAAAGTTGTTAGAAGCAGTGAAAAGTTTTTATCGAGGATGTAAGGCATGTGTACGTGTAGGAAGAGAGGAAAGTGATTGGTTCTCAGTGAATGTCGGTTTGCGGCAGGGGTGTGTGATGTCTCCATGGTTGTTTAATTTGTTTATGGATGGGGTTGTTAGGGAGGTGAATGCAAGAGTTTTGGAAAGAGGGGCAAGTATGAAGTCTGTTGGGGATGAGAGAGCTTGGGAAGTGAGTCAGTTGTTGTTCGCTGATGATACAGCGATGGTGGCTGATTCATGTGAGAAACTGCAGAAGCTGGTGACTGAGTTTGGTAAAGTGTGTGAAAGAAGAAAGTTAAGAGTAAATGTGAATAAGAGCAAGGTTATTAGGTACAGTAGGGTTGAGGGTCAAATCAATTGGGAGGTGAGTTTGAATGGAGAAAAACTGGAGGAAGTGAAGTGTTTTAGATATCTGGGAGTGGATCTGGCAGCGGATGGAACCATAGAAGCGGAAGTGGATCATAGGGTGGGGGAGGGGGGCGAAAATTCTGGGAGCCTTGAAGAATGTGTGGAAGTCGAGAACATTATCTCGGAAAGCAAAAATGGGTATGTTTGAAGGAATAGTGGTGCCAACAATGTTGTATGGTTGCGAGGCGTGGGCTATGGATAGAGTTGTGCGCAGGAGGATGATTGTGCTGGAAATGAGATGTTTGAGGACAATGTGTGGTGTGAGGTGGTTTGATCGAGTAAGTAACGTAAGGGTAAGAGAGATATGTGGAAATTAAAAGAGCGTGGTTGAGAGAGCAGAAGAGGGTGTTTTGAAATGGTTCGGGCACATGGAGAGAATGAGTGAGGAAAGATTGACCAAGAGAATATATGTGTCGGAGGTGGAGGGAACGAGGAGAAGAGGGATACCAAATTGGAGGTGGAAAGATGGAGTGAAAAATATTTTGTGTGATCGGGGCCTGAGCATGCAGGAGGGTGAAAGGAGGGCAAGGAATAGAGTGAATTGGAGCGATGTGGTATACCGGGGTTGACGTGCTGTCAGTGGATTGAATCAAGGCATGTGAAGCGTCTGGGGTAAAACATGGAAAGCTGTGTAGGTATGTATATTTGCGTGTGTGGACGTATGTATATACATGTGTATGGGGGTGGGTTGGGCCATTTCTTTCGTCTGTTTCCTTGCGCTACCTCGCAAACGCGGGAGACAGCGACAAAGCAAAAAAAAAAAAAAAAAAAATATATATATATATATATATATATATATATATATATATATATATATTATCCCTGGGGATAGGGAAGAAAGAATAGTTCCCACGTATTCCCTGCGTGTCGTAGAAGGCGACTAAAAGGGGAGGGAGCGGGGGGCTGGAAATCCTCCCCTCTTGTTTTTTTTTTCAATTTTCCAAAAGAAGGAACAGAGAAGGGGGCCAGGTGAAGATATTCCCTCAAAGGCCCAGTCCTCTGTTCTTAACGCTAACTTGCTAACGCGGGAAATGGCGAATAGTTTGAATGAATGAATGAATATATATATATATATATATATATATATATATATATATATATATATATATATATATAAAATGTGACAAGTTTCACAAAAGGTCTAACTGTGAGGGATCTCAAGATAAATTCAACCCTTTCTGGTAGAGGCAGCAAAGGGGTGCTGGTAAATGGTGTAGATGTGTCTGAAATAAGAAACCAAGCTGTCCTGACTTCTGATGGTTCCTCTATTATTAGAGGCAGAAAGACATTTGTCAATGCATTCACAGCCGATCACCTTAATGCTGTGTCGGTGGGTGGCGTGACGGTATGTGACTTGGTAGTTGTGACCAGAGATGATATCATAGCAGACAACCTTGTTTACACAGCCCCCATCTCCATATTTGGTGATGTTTTGGTGTCCGGACTAGTGGATGGCCAAGATGTGGATCACCTGTTTTCTACCAGGCTCACACTGGATGGAATACAAACATTATCTGCATCTTACATATTTGAAGCAATCAGAGTGGAGGACAGAGGTACAGCTTCTGAAGGATGCCCTTCCTACAGTGTTGTACCACTCCGGTCAGCAAGCTATCACTGGATTTATAAGTGCTGCATCCCTCACTGTTGATAATGCCCATTTTGATGAACTGACTTTACATAAGGTGAGTGAGTTGTATCATACCACTTGAGATATAAAACACTTCAAAGTTCTGATTCTGGAAAGGGATGTTAAAAAGATTATTAAACCAATGGAAATTTTTTTGAGAATTTGAGGGGATATCACTTTTCCATAGCCAGAGGTTGAACCATTATGTGACATTCATTTTTTTTTTCATTCATTTCAAGCTAAAAGTTTGTTTCTAAATTGTTCTTACATTTTTCATATGTATATATATGTATGTGTGTGTGTGTGTGTGTATGTGCATATGTGTGTGTGTGTGTGTGTGTGTGTATGTATATATATATGTATATTATCCCTGGGGATAGGGGTGAAAGAATACTTCCCACGTATTCCTCGCGTGTCGTAGAAAGCGACTAGAGGGGACGGGAGCGGGGGGCCGGAAATCCTCCCCTCCTTGTATTAACTTTCTAAAATGGGAAACAGAAGAAGGAGTCACGCGGGGAGTGATCATCCTCCTCGAAGGCTCAGAGTGGGGTGCCTAAATGTGTGTGGATGTAACCAAGATGTGAAAAAAGGAGAGATAGGTAGTATGTTTGAGGAAAGGAACCTGGATGTTTTGGCTCTGAGTGAAACGAAGCTCAAGGGTAAAGGGGAAGAGTGGTTTGGAAATGTCTGGGGAGTGAAGTCAGGGGTTAGTGAGAGGACAAGAGCAAGGGAAGGAGTAGCAATACTCCTGAAACAGGAGTTGTGGGAGTATGTGATAAAATGTAAGAAAGTAAATTCTCGATTAATATGGGTAAAATTGAAAGTTGATGGAGAGAGGTGGGTGATTATTGGTGCATATGCACCTGGGCATGAGAAGAAAGATCATGAGAGGCAAGTGTTTTGGGAGCAGCTAAATGAGTGTGTTAGCGGTTTTGATGCACGAGACCGGGTTATAGTGATGGGTGATTTGAATGCAAAGGTGAGTAATGTGGCAGTTGAGGGAATAATTGGTATGCATGGGGTGTTCAGTGTTGTAAATGGAAATGGTGAAGAGCTTGTAGATTTATGTGCTGAAAAAGGACTGATGATTGGGAATACCTGGTTTAAAAAGCGAGATATACATAAGTATACTTATGTAAGTAGGAGAGATGGCCAGAGAGCGTTATTGGATTACGTGTTAATTGACAGGCGTGCGAAAGAGAGACTTTTGGATGTTAATGTGCTGAGAGGTGCAACTGGAGGGATGTCTGATCATTATCTTGTGGAGGCTAAGGTGAAGATTAGTATGGGTTTTCAGAAAAGAGGAGTGAATGTTGGGGTGAAGAAGGTGGTGAGAGTAAGTGAGCTTGGGAAGGAGACCTGTGTGGGGAAGTACCAGGAGAGACTGTGTACAGAATGGAAAAAGGTGAGAACAATGGAAGTAAGGGGAGTCGGGGAGGAATGGGATGTATTTAGGGAATCAGTGATGGATTGCGCAAAAGATGCTTGTGGCATGAGAAGAGTGGGAGGTGGGCTGTTTAGAAAGGGTAGTGAGTGGTGGGATGAAGAAGTAAGAGTATTAGTGAAAGAGAAGAGAGAGGCATTTGGACGATTTTTGCAGGGAAAAAATGCAATTGAGTGGGAGAAGTATAAAAGAAAGAGACAGGAGGTCAAGAGAAAGGTGCAAGAGGTGAAAAAAAGGGCAAATGAGAGTTGGGGTGAGAGACTATCAGTAAATTTTAGGGAGAATAAAAAGATGTTCTGGAAGGAGGTAAATAGGGTGCGTAAGACAAGGGAGCAAATGGGAACTTCAGTGAAGGGCGTAAATGGGGAGGTGATAACAAGTAGCGGTGATGTGAGAAGGAGATGGAATGAGTATTTTGAAGGTTTGTTGAATGTGTCTGATGACAGAGTGGCAGATATAGGGTGTTTTGGTCGAGGTGGTGTGCAAAGTGAGAGGGTTAGGGAAAATGATTTGATAAACAGAGAAGAGGTAGTAAAAGCTTTGCGGAAGATGAAAGCCGGCAAGGCAGCAGGTTTGGATGGTATTGCAGTGGAATTTATTAAGAAAGGGGGTGACTGTATTGTTGACTGGTTGGTAAGGTTATTTAATGTATGTATGACTCATGGTGAGGTGCCTGAGGATTGGCGGAATGCGTGCATAGTGCCATTGTACAAAGGCAAAGGGGATAAGAGTGAGTGCTCAAATTACAGAGGTATAAGTTTGTTGAGTATTCCTGGTAAATTATATGGGAGGGTATTGATTGAGAGGGTGAAGGCATGTACAGAGCATCAGATTGGGGAAGAGCAGTGCGGTTTCAGAAGTGGTAGAGGATGTGTGGATCAGGTGTTTGCTTTGAAGAATGTATGTGAGAAATACTTAGAAAAGCAAATGGATTTGTATGTAGCATTTATGGATCTGGAGAAGGCATATGATAGAGTTGATAGAGATGCTCTGTGGAAGGTATTAAGAATATATGGTGTGGGAGGCAAGTTGTTAGAAGCAGTGAAAAGTTTTTATCGAGGATGTAAGGCATGTGTACGTGTAGGAAGAGAGGAAAGTGATTGGTTCTCAGTGAATGTAGGTTTGCGGCAGGGGTGTGTGATGTCTCCATGGTTGTTTAATTTGTTTATGGATGGGGTTGTAAAGGAGGTAAATGCAAGAGTCCTGGAAAGAGGGGCAAGTATGAAGTCTGTTGGGGATGAGAGAGCTTGGGAAGTGAGTCAATTGTTGTTCGCTGATGATACAGCGCTGGTGGCTGATTCATGTGAGAAACTGCAGAAGCTGGTGACTGAGTTTGGTAAAGTGTGTGGAAGAAGAAAGTTGAGAGTAAATGTGAATAAGAGCAAGGTTATTAGGTACAGTAGGGGTGAGGGTCAAGTCAATTGGGAGGTGAGTTTGAATGGAGAAAAACTGGAGGAAGTGAAGTGTTTTAGATATCTGGGAGTGGATCTGTCAGCGGATGGAACCATGGAAGCGGAAGTGGATCATAGGGTGGGGGAGGGGGCGAAAATTTTGGGAGCCTTGAAAAATGTGTGGAAGTCGAGAACATTATCTCGGAAATCAAAAATGGGTATGTTTGAGGGAATAGTGGTTCCAACAATGCTGTATGGTTGCGAGGCGTGGGCTATGGATAGAGATGTGCGCAGGAGGATGGATGTGCTGGAAATGAGATGTTTGAGGACAATGTGTGGTGTGAGGTGGTTTGATCGAGTAAGTAACGTAAGGGTAAGAGAGATGTGTGGAAATAAAAAGAGCGTGGTCGAGAGAGCAGAAGAGGGTGTTTTGAAATGGTTTGGGCACATGGAGAGAATGAGTGAGGAGAGATTGACCAAGAGGATATATGTGTCGGAGGTGGAGGGAACGAGGAGAAGAGGGAGACCAAATTGGAGGTGGAAAGATGGAGTGAAAAAGATTTTGTGTGATCGGGGCCTGAACATGCAGGAGGGTGAAAGGAGGGCAAGAAATAGAGTGAATTGGAGTCATGTGGTATACAGGGGTTGACGTGCTGTCAGTGGATTGAAGCAAGGCATGTGAAGCGTCTGGGGTAAACCATGGAAAGCTGTGTAGGTATGTATATTTGCGTGTCTGGACGTGTGTATGTACATGTGTATGGGGGGGGGGTTGGGCCATTTCTTTCATCTGTTTCCTTGCGCTACCTCGCAAACGCGGGAGACAGCGACAAAGTATAAAAAAAAAAAAAAAAAAAAAAAAAAAAAAAATATATATATATATATATATATATCTGGGAGTGGATCTGGCAGCGGATGGAACCATGGAAGCGGAAGTGGATCATAGGGTGGGGGAGGGGGCGAAAATTCTGGGAGCCTTGAAGAATGTGTAGAAGTCGAGAACATTATCTCGGAAAGCAAAAATGGGTATGTTTGAAGGAATAGTGGTTCCAACAATGTTGTATGGTTGCGAGGCGTGGGCTATGGATAGAGTTGTGCGCAGGAGGATGGATGTGCTGGAAATGAGATGTTTGAGGACAATGTGTGGTGTGAGGTGGTTTGATCGAGTAAGTAACGTGAGGGTGAGAGAGATGTGTGGAAATAAAAAGAGCGTGGTTGAGAGAGCAGAAGAGGGTGTTTTGAAATGGTTTGGGCACATGGAGAGAATGAGTGAGGAAAGATTGACCAAGAGGATATATGTGTCGGAGGTGGAGGGAACGAGGAGAAGAGGGAGACCAAATTGGAGGTGGAAAGATGGAGTGAAAAAGATTTTGTGTGATCGGGGCCTGAACATGCAGGAGGGTGAAAGGAGGGCAAGGAATAGAGTGAACTGGAGCGATGTGGTATACCGGGGTTGACGTGCTGTCAGTGGATTGAATCAAGGCATGTGAAGCGTCTGGGGTAAACCATGGAAAGCTGTGTAGGTATGTATATTTGCGTGTGTGGACGTATGTATATACATGTGTATGGGGGTGGGTTGGGCCATTTCTTTCGTCTGTTTCTTTGAGCTACCTCGCAAACGCGGGAGACAGCGACAAAGCAAAATATATATATATATATATATATATATATATATATATATATATATATATATATATATATATATATAATAGTAATAAGACGGAACAGGCTGGAGAAGGAGCTTGTGTGTCTGTGTGGCTCTATGTATATATGTGCATGTGTGTTTATGCGTTTGTGTGTGCATGTGCTTGTGTGTGCATGTGTATTTATGTGTGTGTGTGTGTGTGTGTGGGTGTGTGTGTGTGTGCATGTGTATTTATGTGTGTGTGTGTGTGTGTGTGTGTGTGTGTGTGTGTGTGTGTGTGAATGTGCTTGTGTGTGCATGTGTATTTATGTGTGTGTGTGTGTGTGTGTGTGTGTGTGTGTGTGTGTGTGTGTGTGTGTGTGTGTGTGCATGCGCTTGTGTGTGCATGTGTATTTATGTGTGTGTGTGTGTGTGTGTGTGTGTGTGTGTGTGTGTGTGTGTGTGTGTGTGTGCATGTGTTTGTGTGTGCATGTGTGTTTATGTGTATGTGTGTGTGTGTGTGTGTGTGTGTGTGTGTGTGTGTGCATATGTGTTTATGTGTGTGTGTCTATGTGTGTGTGTGTGCGTGTGTGCATGTGTTTATGTGTGTGTGTGTGTATGTAAACACCAGGCAGACCCCAGTGTGGCCAACATCACCAGGGTTACCAACCCTCACGACTCGCTCAGCCATCCAGTAATAACCCACCCAGGACATAACTAAGATTAATTAAGTTATCGCTAAACATAACTATACTGTGTGTGGCTAAATGACAAAAAGTAACTTAGTGGCGTAATGCACCAAGGGATATGAAATCATGAACTTAATACAACACACGGCACATCTTTCATTACGTAGAATAGACCACGAGGGTCATTGAAGGCTCCAATCACCTTGTTAGGCAGTTTGCCCCGCAGGGGGGGGGGGGGTGAGGGGTGGGTATGCATAACTGAACCATCTACGACCATCCCGTTACGTCACACCTGGCTCTGTGGTGTGGTCGTAGTGTGTGCGAGGCTGGCTTGCGTCTCGTCGTATATATGTTGGTAACGAGGCAGTAACGAGCCAATGATGTGTTTACGAGAGTGGCATTGTTAACTGTAGTTTCAACAGGGAAATAGTAAGAGGGTCGTACAATAGAGGGGGGTGGTGTCGTGCTTCGGGAAGTGCCGTGCTGTCGTGCCGTACGTCGTGTCGTGCATAGTGTCGTGCGTCGTATCGTGCGTTGTGTCGTGCGTCGTGCCGTGCGTCGTGCCATGCGCCGTATCGTGCGTTGTGCCATGTGTCGTGCCGTGCGTCGCATCGTGCGTCGTGCTTCGTGTCGTGCGTCATGCCGTGCGTCGTATCGTGCGTCGCATCGTGCGTCGTGCTTCGTGTCGTGCGTCGTGTCGTGCATCGTGCCGTGCGTCGTGCCGTGCCGTGCGTCATGCCGTGCGTCGTATCGTGCGTCATGCCATGAGCCGTACCGTGCGTCATGCCGTGCGTCGGTGTGTGGGGACGGAAACAGCAAAGGTGTACCAAGGACGCACGCAGGCCGGGCGCGCCCCACTGCACGTGACCACCGCACGTGCCACGCACGACCGTGACCTTTGGAGGGGGCACGTGGGCCCTCGCTTAGCGTGGATATTTAGGGTCGTTAACTAAAACCACCTCGTTAACACTTAATTAGACGTGTATTAGGATCTGTTCCATATTACCTGTTGTTAGATTTAGTTAATAAATGAAAGAATATTCGCGACTTTTCCACAGCCAATAGGAAAACAGGTGACTGTCCAATGGCTCAATTGGGTCATTAGTATCCTCATTAACGAGGGGAGGGGGTTGTTTACTTCAACCATGGCTTAGGGGGGGGGGCCCTATGGTAATCTTACATGATCCTCATTCACTATTAAGTAACACAAGTAACAAGTTACTTATGGGGGAATATAATATTATAAAGACAGTCAAATATTAAGTGGCCATCCAAATATCTTTTAAACTCTAAAAGTATTGAAAGATATTCAGTCTGGCGAACCTAACTTAATATTTACGTTCTTAATGACTCTGGTAGTTAATAGGCTAAACCACCAACCATAATTGAACCATGTGATTAGAACTACCCATTAGTTAATTAGTCGAATTGATCATTTACTTTTTTATTCACGATATAGGAGTGAATATTTGGTATAAAACTGGAATATCTTTGAATATGGAGGTGAGAGGGTTACAGATAGAGGGAGGAGGGAGATAAAGATGGAAGGGATGTGAAGGAAGATAATGCTGATAAGATAGAAGGAATGTCTGAAGGAAGGGAGATGGAAAGGACATATGGAGTCTAGGAGATTAGGATGAAAGAATATCAAGTGAATGAAGGAATGAAAATCACGAAAAGAAGTATAAGAATGGAGAGAGGGAAGTTGGAGAGAATTTCAAAGAAAAAGAGGAGAGAAATGGGGAAATGGAAGGGTTGCAGAATAGAAAAGGGAAAGAGGAAGGCGAGGGAGAGTATAAACGTCTCAAAATTTTATACGAGCTTCCCCATAAATTCACAATAGAAAACCTATCATAGAAAACGTCCATTTAAGGGCAGACTATGCTCAAATGGCCACCAAAGGCCACAACAAGCTGGTGACCGAATCAAAAGCTCGGTTCCACGATGTTCTACCACATATATCTCACCTTTATATGACAAATAGACTATCCAAAATCCCATCAATGACCTCGGTCACCCATCCACGGTAATTAGAACATCTATCCAGCGTATCTCACGATCCAACCGTCATTTGCTAAAGTAAACAGCATCCAAACTACCACACATCACCAACAACACTTCCGAGAGGTGATCATGGCCTGTACAGCCCTCGTGAGGGGGAAACGAACCAATTACCATCGTCCATATGTTAGCGACATGATCCTACGTCACGCAGCGCAACAATTCAACCCTCTATCGGCCTCCGGGAACCGAATTTACGATCAAAAAAATGTTCCTAACACTTACTTGTCCCAAGTGATCCTCAACGGGTCAGGCGCTTGTCCAACTCTCCGTCGTAACGATCAAATTGCCCGGCGCATCGCAGTCCAGGAGTGTCGTACCGTCCTCCAGCGATGGCGGGAACTCAGACTGACGTACATGGGTCGTCGGGGATGTGTGTTACGAGCTTGTCCTCCAGCGATGACCACGTAACGACCGCTGACGAGGTGAACTACCTACCCTCCGACCTCAACACCAAGCGCCAAAAAAAAATGTCCCAGATGGCGCTGATGCAGACTTCTCATTAACCTCATTAATATCTCGTTAATATATCGACCTTGGGTTGTATAACTCACCCAATAGGTAGATAGTAGATAAAGCATCTATTTCTACCTTCTACCAAGGCGTAGAAGTAGATATATTCATGTATTTTTGGCCCCGAAAAGAGTATGTTTACGTTTGGCTGGGGGAGGGTGGGTTTAGCAGACGACACTATGTACACTTGACCCTCTCCATCATGGAGGCCTCTGCCTTCCTCGGAATTTATATTATGGTTATTATCCACAAATTGACTCCATTGATTCTCAAGATATCGGTGAAATGTTGTTATAGGCAGTTGTAGTAATTCGAATGGTGTCTGGAGTGATTAAATAAGCGAATAGGGTAATGCCAATTAGAGCCATCGTAGATACGTATTTTCAGAATTGAAATTTTTTTCTTATAAATTTTTTTTGTTACTTTTTAAGGGAATGATTTTTTTTATCTAGTGGAAAATTTATATATATGGAATACACTGAAGAAATGGATAGGTGGAAATGGGGGAGAGGGGCTTCCCCAATATGGAATTTCCGACCCCATTTATATTTTGAATTTGAATTAGACACACCAGTCTTCCACAGGCCTGAAAAAGACATCAATTTTACCAACACACATTAAAGATAAGATTATAGATAAGGAAAAGGAAATCTGTATTTCTTATCTTTTGTTTTATTTACGAATTCATATGTCCCGTGAAGCTCGTTTTCTGTGAAGTGTTCAAATTTCTATTGTCATGGGTGACTCGTACAAGACTTGTGATGCATTGTTCTGGTTGTGATGTGATTGTACATTTTAAGCTTTGCGGCTTCAAGCTTTCGTAAGATGGATCTATACGAGTTAAAGCTTAATTCTTTAGGTCTCATATTTTCCCACGAAATGAATAGGTTTGTGAAATATATATATATAAGAACGAACAGCAATAATATTAATATTATATAACATTCAATAGAAAAGTGAGGTAATAGTGCGTTCGGGAATGCTAATTTAACAGCCAGTTCGTCCAGAATTAATCAAATTTCATGAATCTATGGGTAATTAAATTTTCCATGTAATATCGGACATCAAATATTTGTTAAATCATTAGAATGATTATGATGGGAAATTCATAAAAATTGTGAACGCGACCATTTTAAATCCATTTTCTTTAATCTTCCGACAGACTTTTTTGACATTTTGAATAATGCCATTTCGTATCTGTTCATCTTATAAGAACACCAATTGGTCAAATATTGTCGTATATTCTCTCTTTAGAATATCGTGTGAAATATAAGTGAAGGAGAGGAGAGGAAGGGGATCAGATGAAGGCTTAGATAAGTTGTCTTAGACCAGAATATTATCTTCAATAACCTTATACCATCTCTGGTTCATTCAGTCTTATTATGATAGACTTATTCATTTATGTCGAATATAAGTGAATGCTCCAAATTATGTTCAGTTCCTCTAACTCAAACCTTCCTGCCAGTTTCAGTCAGTTTGATGTAGAAATAGAAAGAAATAGAAAGTTTCAAATGGGGTTCAAAATACTCACATCTTATATTGCTCTTTTTGATTCTAAATTACACATTCAAACTTCATCAAAGATGAGTACAGAGAGGAGCAACAAAACCAATTCTATTAGAAAAATGAAAAATTAATCATCACGAAAACTTCAAAGATCTCAATGTATTTTATTTTTCTGAAAAGCAAAACAAAGACTTTGAGGTGATTTTGAAGGAAGATTTTGAAATACCAGATAATTCAGACAGCGTATCTCTCAACCAGTGCCTCGTATTAGATGGGAAAACTCAGCGACCAGACACCAATAGTGTAGGATAAAATATATATATATATATATATATATATATATATATATATATATATATATATATATATATATATATATATATATATTCTTTTTCTTTCATACTATTCGCTATTTCCCGCATTAGCAAGGTAGCGTTGAGAACAGAGGACTGGGCCTCTGAGGGAATATCCTCACCTGGCCCCCTTCTCTGTTCCTTCTTTTGGAAAATTTAAAAAAAAACGAGAGGGGAGGATTTCCAGCCCCCCGCTCCCTCCCCTTTTAGTCGCCTTCTACGACACGCAGGGAATACGTGGGAAGTATTCTTTCTCCCCTATCCCCAGGGATATATATATATATATTTATTTATTCTTTTCAGTCATATGTTTGTTGAATATTGCAGTAACTCCTGCCAGATGTCAGTATAACAGTCATGAACACCTTTTATCCGTAGCTTAAACAAATATGTCCTGGATGTGAAACATCTGTGTGTACATCTGTTCAAGAAGGATGAATGTATATGTAATAAAACATTCGTTATCATACGATTTTAAAGTTTTATATCATTTACAAGTTTTAAGTTTTACCTGGATATGCGTGACCAAGCAGCAGAGTTGGGTTAATATTTCTGTATCTTTTTTTTTCCACTTCCCTATGGAATTCCCAGGGTAGTATATACCTTCTAGATACGACATGGTGTTCCTTCTTCGATATTACAGCCCGCCGGGTGTTGAGCCAGAGGGAGAGGTGGGTGGCGAGTGGGGAGCCAGAGGGAGAGGTGGGTGGCGAGTGGTGAGCCAGAGGGAGAGGTGGGTGGCGAGTGGTGAGCCAGAGGGAGAGGTGGGTGGCGAGTGGTGAGCCAGAGGGAGAGGTGGGTGGCTAGTGGGGGGGGCGCCTTGTCCTGTTTCTGTCCATGTGTTCCCTCCCTCCTCCATCTCTCTGCCTCCTCTCCCCCTCACTTCCTCCCTATCTCTCCATCTCCTTAGAACTTCCATCATCACCTACGCTCCCAGGGCGCTAAAGTCGTTCATTCTGCATGTTGTCTTAGGCTAATGGACCATAAGTGAAGATCTCTGATGCCCCCTCTCCCTTAGAGGGCAGGATAGTGCAAAATGCAAGTTTCGTTATCGAGTGTCGTCTGTTTTTTTTTATTTTCCAATTCCCTTTAACTTACCTTGCTATTTGGCAACACTTCGCATGATCCTCGGTTCGAATCCTCACCATCTTTGCTTCCACTGCGTTAGATTCTATTCCAGTCTATCGAGAGTGTCTATCGACTTCCCCAATTATTATTATCTCACAAGTTTCATCCCTTATTTGTTCATTTGATCATATTGTCCCATATTCCCTACATCCCAAGCTGACATATGCCCTTCTTGTTCCCAAACTCCGTCTTATATACAGACCCGAACTCAACCGTAGGGTCGTGGCTGACCCCCCCCCTCCCCCCACCCCCCCCACCCCATAGTCTCGATCCATTTCTGATCTACGAATAGCATTATCTTGTGTCTTGGCCCTGGGATCATAGAATATCCAATTGGTTTTGCGTTTACAGAATATTCAATTGGTCTTGGGTTTATAGAATATCCAATTGGTCTTGGGTTTACAGAATATCCAATTGGTTTTGGGATTACAGAATATCCAATTGGTTTTGGGATTACAGAATATCCAATTGGCTTTGGGATTACGGAATATCCAATTGGCTTTGGGATTACAGAATATCCAATTGGTTTTGGGATTACGGAATATCCAATTGGTCTTAGGATTACAGAATATCCAATTGGTTTTGGGATTACAGAATATCCAATTGGTTTTGGGATTACAGAATATCCAATTGGTTTTGGGATTACAGAATATCCAATTGGTTTTGGGATTACAGAATATCCAATTGGTCTTAGGATTACAGAATATCCAATTGGTTTTGGGATTACAGAATATCCAATTGGTCTTGGGATTACAGAATATCCAATTGGTTTTGGGATTACAGAATATCCAATTGGTTTTGGGATTACAGAATATCCAATTGGTTTTGGGTTTACAGAATATCCAATTGGTTTTGGGTTTACAGAATATCCAATTGGTCTTAGGATTACAGAATATCCAATTGGTTTTGGGATTACAGAATATCCAATTGGTCTTGGGATTACAGAATATCCGATTGGCTTTGGGATTACAGAATATCCAATTGGTTTTGGGTTTACAGAATATCCAATTGGTTTTGGGTTTACAGAATATCCAATTGGTTTTGGGTTTACAGAATATCCAATTGGCTTTGGGATTACAGAATATCCAATTGGTCTTAGGATTACAGAATATCCAATTGGTTTTGGGATTACAGAATATCCAATTGGTCTTGGGATTACAGAATATCCAATTGGCTTTGGGATTACAGAATATCCAATTGGTTTTGGGATTACAGAATATCCAATTGGTTTTGGGATTACAGAATATCCAATTGGTCTTAGGATTACAGAATATCCAATTGGTTTTGGGATTACAGAATATCCAATTGGTCTTGGGATTACAGAATATCCAATTGGTTTTGGGATTACAGAATATCCAATTGGTTTTGGGATTACAGAATATCCAATTGGTTTTGGGTTTACAGAATATCCAATTGGTTTTGGGATTACAGAATATCCAATTGGTCTTGGGATTACAGAATATCCAATTGGTCTTGGGATTACAGAATATCCAATTGGCTTTGGGATTACAGAATATCCAATTGGTTTTGGGATTACAGAATATCCAATTGGTTTTGGGATTACAGAATATCCAATTGGTCTTAGGATTACAGAATATCCAATTGGTTTTGGGATTACAGAATATCCAATTGGTCTTGGGATTACAGAATATCCAATTGGTTTTGGGATTACAGAATATCCAATTGGTTTTGGGATTACAGAATATCCAATTGGTTTTGGGTTTACAGAATATCCAATTGGTTTTGGGTTTACAGAATATCCAATTGGTCTTAGGATTACAGAATATCCAATTGGTTTTGGGATTACAGAATATCCAATTGGTCTTGGGATTACAGAATATCCGATTGGCTTTGGGATTACAGAATATCCAATTGGTTTTGGGTTTACAGAATATCCAATTGGTTTTGGGTTTACAGAATATCCAATTGGTTTTGGGTTTACAGAATATCCAATTGGCTTTGGGATTACAGAATATCCAATTGGTCTTAGGATTACAGAATATCCAATTGGTTTTGGGATTACAGAATATCCAATTGGTCTTGGGATTACAGAATATCCAATTGGCTTTGGGATTACAGAATATCCAATTGGTTTTGGGATTACAGAATATCCAATTGGTTTTGGGTTTACAGAATATCCAATTGGTTTTGGGTTTACAGAATATCCAATTGGTTTTGGGTTTACAGAATATCCAATTGGCTTTGGGATTACAGAATATCCAATTGGCTTTGGGTTTACAGAATATCCAATTAATTATTAAATTTCAATTCTAATCTAAAGAAGATTGACATCTTCGCCCTTTAATTAATGATCTTGTTTACGTATATGAATTTAGACTTAACGAATTAATAAACATAAAGAATTTATCCAGAAATAAATAGAGAAATAAAAAAGAAATATTATTTGTGTTGAATGGCAGGCACGACAGCTGATAGCGTTGCCAGTTAGTGATAAACAATTCGTATTTTTTTCATTTATTGCTTTATGTGTATAAATCATTTTTTTTTTTTTACAGACTTGTTTATTGAGTTAGGCTGAAGCGGGGTGCATAGAGACTAATGAAGCGGGGTGCATAGAGACTAATGAAGTGGGGTGACCGACTTGTAACTGAAGTGGGACGTATTGTTCCTGAAGTGGGACATGCAATTAAAGTGTGATGTACAGCGACTGAAGTGGGGTGCACAACGACTGAAGTGGGATGGAAAATGAATGAAGTGTGGTGTACAATGAATGAAGTGTGGTGTACAATGAATGAAGTGTGGTGTACAATGAATGAAGTGTGGTGTACAATGAATGAAGTGTGGTGTATATTGAAGTGTGGTGTACAATGAATGAAGTGTGGTGTATATTGAAGGGTGGTGTACAATGAATGAAGTGTGGTGTACAATGAATGAAGTGTGGTGTACAATGAATGAAGTGTGGTGTACAATGAATGCAGTGTGGTGTATATTGAAGTGTGGTGTACAATGAATGAAGTGTGGTGTACAATGAATGAAGTGTGGCGTACAATGAATGAAGTGTGGTGTATATTGAAGGGTGGTGTACAATGAATGAAGTGTGGTGTACATTGAATGAAGTGTGGTGTACATTGATCGAAGGGTGATGTACAATGAATGAAGTGTGGTGTACAATGAATGAAATGTGGTGTACAATGAATGAAGTGTGGTGTACATTGATCGAAGGGTGGTGTACAATGATTGAAGTGTGGTGTACAATGAATGAAGTGTGGTGTAGAATGAATGAAGTGTGGTGTACAGTGAACGAAGTGTGGTGTGCAATGAATGAAGCGTGATGTACAATGATTGAAGTGTGGTGTACAACGAATGAATTGCGGTGTACAATGAATGAAGCACGGTGTACAGTTATTGAAGTGTGGTGTACAACATGTGAAGTGGGATGTACAGTGACAGAAGTGGGGGTGTACAACGGTGAGACCTCTTCTCCTTGGTATAGCGAACCCACCACCACCACCGCTATAAGCGGGTGGTCGGTATAGGCAGGCACTCACTGTAGACGGGTGGTCGCTATAAGTAGGTGGTCGGTATAGGCGGGCACCCACTGTAGACGAGTGGCCGCTATAAGCAGGTGGTCGGTATAGGCAGGCACCCACTGTAGACGGGTGGCCGCTATAAGCGGGTGGTCGGTATAGGCAGGCACTCACTGTAGACGGGTGGTCGCTATGAGCGACTGGCCGCTGTAGGCAGGTGGTCGTCATAACCATGTGGTCGCTGCAGCTGGGTGGCCGGTGGAGGAAGGTTGGTCACTGCTGACAGGTAACCGCCGTAGGTGGGTGGTCGTTACGAAGAGGTGGTCGTTATAAAGAGGTGGTCGTTACGAAGAGGTGGTCGTTATGGAGAGGTGGTCATTATGAAGAGGTGGTCGTTATGAAAAGGTGGTCGTTACTAAGAGGTGGTCGTTATGGAGAGGTGGTCGTTACGAAGAGGTGGTCGTTATGGAGAGGTGGTCATTATGAAGAGGTGGTCGTTATGAAAAGGTGGTCGTTACTAAGAGGTGGTTATTATCAAGAGGTGGTCGTTATGGAGAGGTGGTCGTTACTAAGAGGTGGTCGTTATGAAGAGGTGGTCGTTACGAAGAGGTGGTCGTTATAAAGAGGTGGTCGTTATGAAGAGGTGGTCGTTACGATGAGGTGGTCGTTATGAAGAGGTGGTCGTTACGAAGAGGTGGTCGTTACGAAGAGGTGGTCGTTACGAAGAGGTGGTCGTTATAAAGAGGTGGTCGTTACGAAGAGGTGGTCGTTATAAAGAGGTGGTCGTTATGAAGAGGTGGTCGTTACGAAGAGGGTGGTCGTTATACTAAATGGTTTGTCAGCTTTAAACAGATGGCTTTGATTTGTTGGTCGTGCTGTGCTAAGCTGGCTGCATTAAGCTTGCTTTGCTAAAGCTGACTGTATCAAGTTGGATGTATGCGAAGGTGGTTGTATTAAGCTGGTTACACTAAGCTGGTTGTATCAATCAAGCTGTATCTAGCCAGCTATATGAAGACGGCTGTTTTAAGCTGGGTGGACTAAGCTGGATGTACCAAGCTGGCTGTGTTAAGCTGGCTGTACTAACCTGGTTTTGCTGGGTACACTAAGCTGGACATATCAAGCTATGTTAATCTCTCTCTGTTAAAGCAGCTATCCTAAGCTAACTGTATTAAAGTAACTATGCTAAACTAAGCTGTATCAATGTAGCAACACCAAGCTAAGCTGGATCAAGCTGGCTTCTCAGTACTTTCCAGCTTATTAAACCCACCAGCTTATTAAACATACCAGCTTATTAAACCCACCAGCTTATTAAACCCACCAGCTTATTAAACACACCAGCTTATTAAACACCCCAGCTTATTAAACCCACCAGCTTATTAAACACACCAGCTTATTAAACACACCAGCTTATTAAACACGCCAGCTTATTAAACACACCAGCTTATTAAACACGCCAGCTTATTAAACACACCAGCTTATTAAACACACCAGCTTATTAAACACACCAGCTTATTAAACACACCAGCTTATTAAACACGCCAGCTTATCAAACACACCAGCTTATTAAACCCACCAGCTTATTAAACACATCAGATTATTAAGCACACCAGCTTATTAAACCCACCAGCTTATTAAACACGCCAGCTTATTAAACCCACCAGCTTATTAAACACACCAGCTTATTAAACACACCAGCTTATTAAACACACCAACTTATTAAACCCACCAGCTTATTAAACACACCAGCTTATTAAACACACCAGCTTATTAAACACGCCAGCTTATTAAACACACCAGCTTATT
>NC_092257.1:6155549-6158049 GCF_036320965.1 Panulirus ornatus
CGACTCATCTCAGATACGTCGCTGTTGGTGAGTCTGTTGCGTGTCAACCCGAGTCCCAAAGCTGGTCACCGATCTCCAAACTATTCAGCAAGAGAGAGAGAGAGAGAGAGAGAGAGAGAGAGAGAGAGAGAGAGAGAGAGAGAGAGAGAGAGAGATGAGAGCCAGGAGGGTCTAAATGTGCTATGTGTGTGTCTGTGTGTCTGTGTAATCTCTGTTCACATCTCCAGTTCTTGTTCTATTTTCCACTTTTCCAGAGACGTATGTCCAGCGTGAGGGGGGCCAATGGGTGACACCCCCCCCCCCTTCCATCCTTTCCCACCCTTCCCGTTCCACAACTGTCAGCTGGTTGTCTTCCTTTTCCATCACCTTCCACGACACACACTCCCACTACAGCCTTCCCTCCTAAGCACATTTGCCAACATTCACACCAATTATATATATATATATATATATATATATATATATATATATATATATATATATATATATATATATATATATATATATATATGTCCCTCTCTTCGTTCATTCTTCTTTCTTCTTTCACTGATGCGCCAGCAACATCAGTGTTCGAATCCTCCTATATCCCTCGCATGTTTATATCTATATCGCATCGTTATATGATGCCATATATTATATATTCTTAACTTTATAGACCCTCATATATCAACACGTTGCTTGTAGAATGAGTAAGTGGCCAAGTACCATTGGTCAACATGGCTTTCTGTACTCATGTGAGTCAACGCGACTCACTGACTCACTCACTGGACGAGGGAGATGGTGGATAACGTAAGAATTTTTTAAAACGTACAAATGAACGATTGAACGTCAAACGGGCCACCGTTTAAACGGCTGTTGCGAGCGAGCCTTTTAATAAACAACGGGAAACAATCATTTTTTTTTTGAAAGAAATGATTATATATATATATTTTTTCACGTTAATCCAGCGATATGATAATGGTCAGAAAAATATCTAAAATACTTTGAGATACATCAAGAGACATTTTTCCTTCCTTCTTTTCGTGCACATATACGATGAAATTGTCCTTCTTTTGTTATAACAACAAGTTCTATCATTGGAGAGAAGGAATGGGTCATTAGTGGCCTTCATCTGTCGTTAACTTACGACAGAATCGCCATTTAGTGGCCTTCATCTGTCGTTATCTTACGACAGAATCGCACGAAACCACGTAAGATTCTTACAATATATCTAAAAAAAAAAAAGAAATATTGAACTTACTCTCCAAATATATCATTTAAGACAATTACCAATTATAGTACAAATAGGCGTGGGAGGAGAGGGTAATATATTACAACCACAACAAGAACTACGACCAATCGCTGCCTCGAGTGTTGTAGTAACCGATCACAACAAGGCAGGAGGAGCCAATCACGAGGAGGGTAGCCGAGAGGTGGGCGGGGTCTGACGCCTGGGCGGACGCGTCTGGCTCCGCCCCGTCGCTGTGGCCGTTGTGCAGGGCGGCGTGCTTCTCGCCTGAAAATTAGAACAAACGACTTAACAAGACGTGCCAGGTGGTTGGCTTACAACCGGAGTACCTGTGGTTGTGATTGGACGAAGGAGCGAGCTCCCAGTGTCGGGGGAAGTACAGGATCTGCGAGGGAAAAAAGGACAACAAAGGTAGTGCGCATGCGCAGAGGCTGCGCACAGAGGGATGCGCACACGGCCACAGGAGTCGTAGCATTATTTTCTCCAGGATGATCTGTTGGTAAGTGTAAAAAGAAAGGATATTATAACGTTGATTAAGTCAGTTCTGCTTCACCTGGGGAGAAAAAAATGTATATATATAAATGTATATATGAATGTAAATACTTGGAAAAAGGATTGTGAATTGTGGTGCTCTCGCTTGAGCGTCTTGTGTATATATATCACTGTTGTCACATTTATGGAGTTGTATTTTCCACAACCTAGTCTCTCTCTCTCTCTCTCTCTCTCTCTCTCTCTCCTCTCTCTCTCTCTCTCTCTCTCTCTCACTTTACAACTATGATATCTATTTACTCTCTGTCTGTCTGTCTCTCTCTCTCTCTCTCTCTCTCTCTCTCTCTCTCTCTCTCTCTCTCTCTCTCTCTCTCTCTCTCTCTCTCTCTCTCTCACTTTACAACTATATCTATTTACTCTCTCTCTCTCTCTCTCTCTCTCTCTCTCTCTCTCTCTCTCTCTTTACAACTATGATATCTATTTACTCTCTCTCTCTCTCTCTACAACTATGATATCTATTTACTCTCTCTCTCTCTCTCTCTCTCTCTCTCTCTCTCTCTCTCTCTCTCACTTTACAACTATGATATCTATTTACTCTCTCTCTCTCTCTCTCTCTCTCTCTCTCTATCTCTCTCTCTCTCTCTCTCTCACTTTACAACTATGATATCTATTTACTCTCTCTCTCTCTCTCTCTCTCTCTCTCTCTCTCTCTCTCTCTCTCTCTCTCTCTCTCTCTCTCTCTCACTTTACAACCATGATATCTATTTACAGTCTTCTGAAAAG
>NC_092257.1:6170549-6180549 GCF_036320965.1 Panulirus ornatus
CCACCAGCCAGTACTTGAGGCGGGGAGGGAGGGAGGGAAGGGGGGGTGGGGTCGTCGTCTCGCTCCCCCCCCTCCCCTTACTCAGGAGTTACACGAATCTCTCTCTCCTCTCGACTTCAAGGAATATGACTTCCCCTCCCCCACCCAACCCACCTTTTTTCCCCTCTCCCCTCTCCCCCTCCCCTCCTTCCTCCTCTTTCAATTTGGAGATAGTGGGTCTTATATATATATATATATATATATATATATATATATATATATATATATATATATATGCTCTCTCTCTCTCTCTCTCTCTCTCTCTCTCTCTCTCTCTCTCTCTCTCTCTCTCTCTCTCTCTCTCTCCCTTCTCCCTCCCTCTCTCTCCCTTCTTCTCTCTCTCTCTCTCTCTCTCTCTCTCTCTCTCTCTCTCTCTCTCTCTCTCTCTCTCTCTCCCTTTCTCTCTCTAGCAGGCCCCCTTTTTGTTACGTCATGGCAGGTAATGCCTCGCTCTTGTATATATAAACTACTTATTACTTCTGTTTTTATTAAGTCCCCCCTCCCACACCATCTCCCCCTCTCCCTGCCATTTTAGAAACGAAATGTTTTATGCAATTACATTTATATTATATCCTCTTTAGTAATACTATTGACTTGAATATATGCATCACACAAAAATACAATTTCTCTTAAAAATTCTTCGACATGAGTCGCCCCAGAGCAAAGTAATTGTTTATTTTGTAACTCAAAAGTCACATTTTCCTCCTGCAGCCAAACCTTGTCAAAGAAAACGATTTCCGGGCAGACTTGGGAGACGCGTCTTGCCCTCCAATCGAACGAACACACTCCTATTTCCTCTCTCTCTCTCTCTCTCTCTCTCTCTCTCTCTCTCTCTCTCTCTCTCTCTCTCTCTCTCTCCTCAGCCCCCTTTGCCCAGCACAAAACAAAACGAACATATCACTATCACACTATTTCCACTCCTCCCTCCCACCACCTTCCATCCTTTCCAACACTTTCGCACACTTCTCCGCCATTTTCGGAGCACATTTTCTCTGGTGATGGAGGGGGGGTGTGTAAAGGGGGTTGGGGTGAAGGTGGGGTGTGTGTGGGGGTGTAAAGGGGGTTTGGGTGAAGGTGGGGTGTGTGTGTGGGGGTGTAAGTGTGGAGGGGATGTTCGTTTTCTCCCGCCTGTGAACTTCACACTTGGATTACATCGCTGCCGGGCAAAAATTCCACACTTTTATATCTTTCTCTTTCTTTAGATGACGCGTTATTTCAAGAGAGATAGGCTTCCGTATTTTCATTTCCTCTCTCTCTCTCTCTCTCTCTCTCTCTCTCTCTCTCTCTCTCTCTCTCTCTCTCTCTCTCTCTCACTTCGCTTTCTCCTATTTTCTATTTCAGGTTGGGTAATTTGCCTCTGTGATGTGTCCTCCTTATCATCTCTGTGGCTCGCGAGATTTCATATTCTTTTTTCTTTTTCTCTTTCTTTTTTTTTTTACTGTTTTTGCGCCACTCTGTCTATCTCCGTGACGTCACGCCGTCCTTTTGTTGACAGTTCCTGGGGGGGTAAGGGGGGGGGCGATAGTTGGAGTCTTTGGTAACGATATGTAACACCTTTTGCTTTATCCCAGGGACAGCACCTCGCTCCCCGTATACAACATGGCTCCATTTTGCCTTATCCTACGCATGGCTCACATCCTCTTGCATGTTCAGACCCCCATCGTGCCATCTCGTCCCTGATCAGCCATTCCTCGTTGTCGCCTTCACTTCTCACGTGTATACCC
Source organism: Panulirus ornatus (assembly GCF_036320965.1). NCBI lineage: Eukaryota > Metazoa > Arthropoda > Malacostraca > Decapoda > Palinuridae > Panulirus > Panulirus ornatus. The sequence goes on from NC_092257.1 coordinate 6,172,313, forward strand.
TCTTTGTTCAACCTCTCCTCACTCATCCTCTCCGTATGTCCAAACCATTTCAACCCACCCGCTTCATCTCCGCCAGCCATAGTCTTCTTCCTATAACACGCGTCCTTTTAACCCTCTCATTTCCAATTCAAGCAACCCACCGCGTACCATCTATTGTCCTCCAGCATTTCATTTCCAGCACCTCCTCCGTCGTCCATTCTCTATATCAGCCAAGACGCTCGTCCCGCGTCTGTCCACCAACGCTGGGTTGACTCCATTATCAAACACGCGTCTTTGTCCTTGCAGACCTCCTCTCTCTCTCTCTCTCTCTCTCTCTCTCTCTCTCTCTCTCTCTCTCTCTCTCTCTCTCTCTCTCTCTCTCCACACACACACACACACACACACACACACTCCTGAATACACACACCACACCACTCCCTCCCTCACTCTCCCTCCTCTTCCTCATCCCCCCCTTCGTGTCTTAACTCAGCCACCCCACTCCCCAAGTATCTAAGATACTCTCCACTACCTCCAAGTATCTAAGATACTCTCCACTACCTCTAAGTAACTAAGATACTCCACTACCTCCAAGTATCTGAGATACTCCACTACCTCTAAGTAACTAAGATACTCCACTACCTCCAAGTATCTGAGATACTCCACTGCCTCCAAGTATCTAAAATACTCCACTACCTCTAAGTAACTAAGATACTCCACTACCTCTAAGTAACTAAGATACTCCACTACCTCTAAGTAACTAATATACTCCACTACCTCTAAGTAACTAAGATACTCCACTACCTCCAAGTATCTAAGATACTCCACTACCTCTAAGTATCTAAGATACTCCACTACCTCTAAGTAACTAAGATACTCCACTACCTCTAAGTAACTAAGATACTCCACTACCTCTAAGTAACTAAGATACTCCACTACCTCTAAGTAACTAAGATACTCCACTACCTCTAAGTAACTAAGATACTCCACTGCCTCCACGCTCTCTCCATTCAGACTCCCACTGCCACAATTTTCCTCCCTCACCCATACTAGATATAACAACTTCACTTCTATTCCCATCAACTTTCCTCTTTCTCCTTTGGCATGCGCTCCAAAACTCAGACGCCAGCTTCTGCAGTGTGCTACACGCGTTTGCCACCAGGGCAGGGCGGGGCGGGGCGGGCAGCGGCATCATCAGCAAACAGCATTTGACTCACGTTTCACCATATCCCATCACACCTTCCAACTAACTGCAAACCTACTCCTCTCTCAGACACTCTATGATTCATGTCCATTATCACTCATAATTCACAAACAGATCAAACAGCCATGGTGATATCACACACTCTCTTGCCGCAGTCCTAATTCATGAGTTGCCACTCTTCCTCCTCTCTTCCTACTCGCATGCACGCCTTAATCTGTTGACAGAAACTCGTTTACTGATTCTATCAGCTCTCCTCCCACACCATATATTCGTAGCGCCTGCCACAGGAGCATCTCTGTCTACCCTCATCATATGCTTCTTCGTGTTTCCAAAAAATGGCACATGTAAAACCATTTTTTTTTAGCTATGTTTTTCTCACCAACATTCATCAGAAAAAACACCTGATCCACTTTTTCTCCCCAGAGAGAGAGAGAGAGAGAGAGAGAGAGAGAGAGAGAGAGAGAGAGAGAGAGAGAGAGAGAGAGAGAGAGAGAGAGACCTAGTCGAAAACACGAAATGAATTAGTTTGGAAAAAAAAATAGGTTTATCTTATAACCCTGATACAAATGTTGAAATCTCTATTTACAAGCCAATTACCAGGGTAAATGGGCTATTTATATACCTAATATGAGCTTGACTGGGTAATAGTAATTTGTGATAATAAGGGTATATACAATCCTTATCTAAGAATTATAATTATAAGCAAGCCTTATGCAAAATAAGCTCTGTTTACAAGCTTAATATGTAAAAGTTAGACGTGTTTACAAGTCTATTACGAAAATAGTGTTTATTTACAATCCTTTAACAGTAATAGGATTATATGGTTATTTACAGTCCTTCACAAACTTAATGTAAAAATAAAGGAGTTATTTACAACCCCAGAGCAGGAATTCTGTGTTTATTTACAAGACTTGATGAAGTCATTTACAACCCAAGTGCGAGAATTTTCAAATTATTTACAAGTTTCTTTTTTTTTTATTTATTAGAATAATAATGTCATTTATCAGCCTAACACAGAAGCTGATGAGGGGATTAACGAACTTATTTAAGTAATAATAAGTCCACTTACAAGCCCATTACAAGAATAATAGGCTTATTTACAAACCAAATAGAGGAATTATAACCCTGAAATACACATACATTTGGGAGTTCCTTCATGAAATTTCATTCAAAATGAATTCTAGATTAATTAAATAGCTTTATCATAAAATTAATCAAAACATTGCATAAGTAATTATAACACATATTGCTCTGATAATTAATAGTTTGAATAGTTTTTACATTAAAAATGTATATATATATAGAGAGATGATGTTATTTGATACAGGTATTCTGGTATATGGAATTTATATAGTTTATATGAACGGATCTAAAATACCCACTTTTGAATAATGACTATATCATCGTTAGGGTGTAAGTAATTGATGAGTATTCTAAACACCTGAACAAGGTGGTTAGAAAGGATCAAACTGCTGGTTTCAATGTCACCTTAACCACCTAACCACCTCATTATCCTAAGCGATCGATAGGATCACCACGCAATCATTAATCCAAACTTTGATTTGAGTCTATTTTTCACAAGTTTAATTTTGGGGTTCCCTGACTCATTGCTTTTGGGTATATAATAGGCAATAGATCCAGTAACAACACGCATCCCGTTTTTTGTTTCCTACGTTTTCATTACGGGAAACAGGGGATTGAACCGCTTCGTTTTCATATGAAGCAATGTGACTCTTCTATTTTGTTTTCATTTTTCGAATATATATGTGTGTGTACGAAGGCTTAGTATGAAGTCAGGAGGTTTGTATACGAGTGCAATGAATAAATTAGTGTGGTCACGAGACTTGACCATGTCCGAGTGTGAAGTGTGAACCACCCCCCCCCCCCCCCAACACACACACACACACACACACACACACACACGCACACACACACACACACACACACACACACACACACACACACACCCCAAAGGTTCGAGAATACCGACACAAATGAAGCAGTCTCGAAGCACGTTTGACTCGTGTCAATACGCGATATATATATATATTTCATACGATTCGCCATTTCCCGCATTTGCGAGGTAGCGTTAAGAACAGAGGACTAGGCCTTAGAGGGAAAATCCTCACCTGGCCCCCTTCTCTGTTCCTTCTTTTGGAAAATTAAAAAAAAACGAGAGGGGAGGATTTCCAGCCAACCGCTCCCTCCCCTTTTAGTCGCCTTCTACGACACGCAGGGAATACGTGGGAAGTATTCTTTCTCCCCTATCCCCAGGGATATATATATATATATATATATATATATATATATATATATATATATATATATATATATATATACATATACATATATATATATATATATATATATATATATATATATATATATATATATATATATATATATATATATGTAATGTATATGTACCTGCACAGCTTTGGTGTGCGTGATTACATAGTAAAGGAAATTACTACTGCTACTTCTACTACTACTTCTACTACTACTACTACTACTACTACCACTACTTATATCATCACTACTATCATTACTACTACTACTACTGATATTATTATTACTACTATTACTGCTTATATCACCACTACTATCGCTACTACTACTACTACTACTACTACTACTACTACTACTACTACCACTACTACTACTACTACTACCACTACTACTACTACTACTACCACTACTACTACTACTACTACTACCATATACTTCCTCATAATGCATTATGAGGAAGAGCCTTTCTCTACCCTCATAACTCATGTCTTTTCTTCTTGTGTCAACACTAAACACCTTCCTTGTATGACTATTAGACTTCGAGTTATAGGACGTGGGCGGCGTGTGTGGGTCAAAGGTCATGGAGGTGGGGTGGAGTGGGGTGGGGTCATAGGTCAGGGGTGGGTCAAGAAGCACACCAGACGTATTAGATTTCCAGCTATAGGAAGTGGGCATGCGTGGGTCAAAGGTCATGGGGTCACGGTGAGTGGGAAGGTCATAGGTCAGGGGTGGGTCAGGGGTGGGTCAAGGGTGGGTTGGTGGGTGGGTCAAGGGTGAGGATGCATACTTTGAGATGCCGGATGTATTAGATTTCGAGTTATAGGAAGTGGGAGGCATGCGTGGGTCAAAGATCATAGGGTCACGGTGGGTGGGGTGGGGAAGGAAGGTCATAGGTCAGGGGTGGGTGGGGTGGGGAAGGAAGGTCATAGGTCAGGGGTGGGTGGGTGGAGGGTGGGTCAGGGGCGGGTGGGTGGGTGGGTGGGTCGGGGTGGGTGGGTGGTTGAAGGGTGAGGAAACATAGGCCAGGGGTGTGTGGGTCAGGTGTGGGTAGGTCAGGGGTGGATGGGTGAGGGGTGGGTGAGGGGTGGGTCAGGGGTGGGTCAGGGGAGGGTTAGGGGTGGTTGAAGGGTGAGGAAGCATAGGTCAGGTGTGTGTGGGTCAGGGGCGGGTGGGTCAGGGGTGGGTGGGTGGTTGAAGGGTGAGAAAGCATAGGTCAGGGGTGGGTTGGTGGGTGGGTCAGGGGTGGGTCAGGGGTGGGTGAGGAAGCATAGGTCAGGGGTGTGTGGGTGGGTCAGGGATGGGCGGGTCAGGGGTGTGTGTGTGGGTCAGGGGTGTGTGGGTGGGTCAGGGATGGGCGGGTCAGGGATGGGCGGGTCATGGGTGGGTGGGTCAGGGGTGGGTGGGTCAGGGGTGGGTCAGGGTGGGTCATGGGTGGGTGGGTCAGCATACCTTGAGGTGGCGGACGTGCGACACGGAGTACCTGGCCTCGGAGGAGTAAGGTTCCTCGCCCACAGTCAACAGCTGGTCTTCATCCCGCTTCATCCACGTTACCTGCACCAGGAGAGGGGCGCCCGTCAGTGAGTGAGTGAGTAGAGAGAGAGAGAGAGAGAGAGAGAGAGAGAGAGAGAGAGAGAGAGAGAGAGAGAGAGAGAGAGTTGGGAGAGTAGAGAGAAAGCAGAGAGAAAGCAGAGAGAGAAAGAGAGAGAGAGAGAGAGAGAGAGAGAGAGAGAGAGAGAGAGAGAGAGAGAGAGAGAGAGAGAGAGAGAGAGAGTAGAGAGAGAGAGTAGAGAGAGAGAGATGATGGCAGGACATCATCAAACACAGGTAATAACCTGATGTTTCTTTCTTTTCATTACTACGTCAACAAAGTGGACGACCCCCCCCCCCCACCTCCCCCTCCCCCCACCATGGGTCGTTCCAGGGATGGGGGGGTTGTGGAAGGAGGGGGGGTATAAGGGGGTCGTGGGAGGAGAGGGTCGTCCACCTCACCAGCGACGTGCGTCGTGTAGTAAGAGGGTCGTGTGTTCCCTCCCTCCTGTACGCTCACTTTAATTCAGACTCCAAACTTTTATGTTCTGTTTAGGTTTTCTCAAAGAAAACACAAGTTTCTTACAGGTATGGACAGTTGCTTACACACACACACACACACACACACACATATATATATATATATATATATATATATATATATATATATATATATATATATATATACATATATTCATACTATTCGCCATCTCCCGCGTTAGCAAGGTAGCGTTAAGAACAGAGGACTGAGCCTTTGAGGGAAATCCTCACTTGGCCCCCTTCTCTGCTCCTTCTTTTGGAAAATCAAAAAACGAGAGGGGAATATTTCCAGCCCCCCGCTCCCATATATATATATATATATATATATATATATATATATATATATATATATATATATTCCTATGAGTCCACGGGGAAAATGAAACACGAAAAGTTCCCAAGTGCACTTTCGTGTAATAATCACATCATATATATCTGGTGGTGTTGGGGAAGACATTTGAGGGTGGTCAAAATATAGGCAGAGAGGGAGTTTAGATTGGTGGAGAAGACCCACTCTACGCTGTTGGAGAAAAGAGACCACAGTGTGGTGGAGAAAGGCTCCACAGGGAGTGTCTTTGATGGAGTTGTATTTGATGGAATATGTGGAGATGTGCGAGCCCGAAACAAGTGAGACGAGACAGTCAAAGTAGTAAGACCTGCGGACATGTTTCATACATATGTGCCTCCATCTCTCCCCCACAGAATGGCACTAAGAGCAAGAAAAACAAACAAAAAACAAAAAAAGCTTATATTTCTTGTTATTGAAAATCTCTCTCCCTCTTCCTCTTTCTCTCCACCAATCCCCAACATCCCATCATCACCCCAGGGCCACCACATCTACCAACCAATCATAGAAATCAACCCCGACAAAAATAATCGCAAAAAATACAATTTGTCTACAGATCAAAGCGACTGGGAACCATAATCCAAAGACATGCGATGCCTCGCGTTCAACACAGGTTCTGGGGGGGGCCACCGAGGCCAACTTTGGCTGTGTGGCTGTCGTGTTTACTGGGGGAAAAGGACGTCTATGGTCGTCGGTGTATATAAGCAATATCTAGTTTCCAAACTGGAAATATAGTGTCATTAATCTGTTGGTGTGTTGTGAGAGGGCTTTCCTTGGAGACGGCAAATGGTTGTGGATTAGATCCAGGTTGTGGTTTCCCCTATATGTGTTTTGATACTTCCTTTTGATCCCGACGTGTTGTGAGGGTGTTGGAGGCCTTTGGAGGATGGGATCTTCCTCCTCTTGACTTAAGGGAGATGGATCAGTCGAACTTTAAGGAGATGGAGGAGAGAGAGGTATTGCAGGATAATGGAGTGAAGAGGTATTGCAGGATGATGGAGTAGAGAGGTATTGCAGGATGATGGAGTAGAGAGGTATTGCAGGGTGATGGAGTAGAGAGGTATTGCAGGATGATGGAGTGAAGAGGTATTGCAGGATGATGGAGTAGAGAGGTATTGCAGGATGATGGAGTAGAGAGGTATTGCAGGATGATGGAGTAGAGAGGTATTGCAGGATGATGGAGTAGAGAGGTATTGCAGGATGATGGAGTGAAGAGGTATTGCAGGATGATGGAGTGAAGAGGTATTGCAGGATGATGGAGTAGAGAGGTATTGCAGGATGATGGAGTAGAGAGGTATTGCAGGGTGATGGAGTAGAGAGGTATTGCAGGATGATGGAGTGAAGAGGTATTGCAGGATGATGGAGTAGAGAGGTATTGCAGGATGATGGAGTAGAGAGGTATTGCAGGATGATGGAGTAGAGAGGTATTGCAGGATGATGGAGTGAAGAGGTATTGCAGGATGATGGAGTGAAGAGGTATTGCAGGATGATGGAGTAGAGAGGTATTGCAGGATGATGGAGTAGAGAGGTATTGCAGGGTGATGGAGTAGAGAGGTATTGCAGGATGATGGAGTAGAATCACGGCACAAGGATGGACTAAGGAGAGACTGTATGGGCATGGAGGAGAGAGAGAGAGAGAGAGAGAGAGAGAGAGAGAGAGAGAGAGAGAGAGAGAGAGAGAGAGAGAGAGAGAGAGAGAGTAGAGTGATGGGGTGGAGACACCGCACAGTGATGGAGTGAAGAGGGAGAAAGAGAGGTCGTAGGTTGTTGGAGTAGAGAGATGCATTAAAGTGATGGAGTAGAGAGAGAGAGAGAGAGAGAGAGAGAGAGAGAGAGAGAGAGAGAGAGAGAGAGAGAGAGAGAGAGAGAGAGAGAGAGAGAGAGAGATTGGAGGGAGATGGAGCAGAGAAAGACTATAAGAGTGATGGAGTAGAAACGCTGTATGCTGATGGATTTGAAAGAGAGACTTTCGAGGATGATGGAGTAGAATGACATCAACATGATGGAGTAGATATAAGACCAACAAATCAGGTAGATTAAGTAGATGTATTAGAGAGACTAAAACCGTGATGGAGACGATCGGCTTTAAGGCGATGGAACAAAGCAAAAACGACCTCGGGAAATGAGAACACAACGACCTTAATGAGATGGAGTTCAGCGAGGTGGAGGAATTCCAGGCATTAGAGAGATGGAACTTGTCTAAGGCGATGGAGACGAGTGGAAGAAGAAGAAGAAGAAGAAGAAGAAGAAGAAGAAGAAGAAGAAGAAAAAGAAGAAGAAAAAGAAGAAGAAGGAGAAGAAGAAGAAGGAAAAGAAGAAGAAGAAGAAGAAGAAGAAGAAGAAGAAGAAGAAGAA
>NC_092257.1:6188049-6190549 GCF_036320965.1 Panulirus ornatus
GTGGTTAATACGCATGACGTGGTTAATACGCATGGCGTGGTTAATACGCATGGCGTGGTTAATACGCATGACGTGGTTAATACGCATGGCGTGGTTAATACGCATGGCGTGGTTCATACGCATGGCGTGGTTAATACGCATGGCGTGGTTGATACGCATGGCGTGGTTAATACGCATGACGTGGTTAATACGCATGGCGTGGTTAATACGCATGACGTGGTTAATACGCATGGCGTGGTTAATACGCATGGCGTGGTTAATACGCATGACGTGGTTAATACGCATGGCGTGGTTAATACGCATGACGTGGTTAATACGCATGACGTGGTTAATACGCATGGCGTGGTTAATACGCATGACGTGGTTAATACGCATGGCGTGGTTAATACGCATGGCGTGGTTAATACGCATGGCGTGGTTAATACGCATGGCGTGGTTAATACGCATGGCGTGGTTAATACGCATGGCGTGGTTAATACGCATGACGTGGTTAATACGCATGACGTGGTTAATACGCATGGCGTGGTTAATACGCATGACGTGGTTAATACGCATGGCGTGGTTAATACGCATGGCGTGGTTGATACGCATGACGTGGTTAATACGCATGACGTGGTTAATACGCATGGCGTGGTTAATACGCATGACGTGGTTAATACGCATGACGTGGTTAATACGCATGGCGTGGTTAATACGCATGGCGTGGTTAATACGCATGACGTGGTTAATACGCATGACGTGGTTAATACGCATGGCGTGGTTAATACGCATGGCGTGGTTAATACGCATGACGTGGTTAATACGCATGGCGTGGTTAATACGCATGGCGTGGTTAATACGCATGACGTGGTTAATACGCATGACGTGGTTAATACGCATGGCGTGGTTAATACGCATGACGTGGTTAATACGCATGGCGTTGGTTAATACGCATGGCGTGGTTGATACGCATGACGTGGTTAATACGCATGGCGTGGTTAATACGCATGACGTGGTTAATACGCATGGCGTGGTTAATACGCATGACGTGGTTAATACGCATGGCGTGGTTGATACGCATGACGAGGTTAATACGCATGGCGTGGTTAATACGCATGACGTGGTTAATACGCATGGCGTGGTTAATACGCATGGCGTGGTTAATACGCATGACGTGGTTAATACGCATGGCGTGGTTAATACGCATGACGTGGTTAATACGCATGGCGTGGTTGATACGCATGACGTGGTTAATACGCATGGCGTGGTTGATACGCATGACGTGGTTAATACGCATGGCGTGGTTAATACGCATGGCGTGGTTAATACGCACGGCGTTGGTTAATACGCGCGGCGTGGTTAATACGCGCGCCATATAACTTGAATACGCGACCTAGGCTGGCTGCCAGACACGCTCAGTAAATAGTAACTTATTTAATGAGAAATTATATGAATATCGCTTAGTTAGGAATATTGATATTTGGGATTGTATGTCATATGGTATTCGAGAGAGATGTCGTGCTCAAGGGTCGTATACCGTCGTGTTCAAAGGTCGTACACCGTCGTGGTCAAGGGTCGTACTACCGTCGTGTTCTAGGGTCGTATACCGTCGTGCACAAGGGTCGTACTACCGTCGTGTTCTAGGGTCGTAACACCGTCGTCGTGCTCAAGGGTCGTATACCGTCGTGCTCAAGGGTCGTAACACCGTCGTGCTCAAGGGTCGTATACCGTCGTGCTCAAGGGTCGTATACCGTCGTGCTCAAGGGTCGTATACCGTCGTGCACAAGGGTCGTATACCGTCGTGCTCAAGGGTCGTATACCGTCGTGTTCAAGGGTCGTATACCGTCGTGTTCAAGGGTCGTATACCGTCGTGCACAAGGGTCGTATACCGTCGTGCTCAAGGGTCGTATACCGTCGTGTTCAAGGGTCGTATACCGTCGAGCTCAAGGGTCGTACTACCGTCGTGCTCAAGGGTCGTATACCGTCGTGCTCAAGGGTCGTATACCGTCGTGCTCAAGGGTCGTATACCGTCGTGCTCAAGGGTCGTATACCGTCGTGATCAAGGGTCGTACCGTCGTGATCAAGGGTCGTACCGTCGTGTTCAAGGGTCGTATACCGTCGTGCTCAAGGGTCGTATACCGTCGTGCACAAGGGTCGTATACCGCCGTCATTCACATGTACCTTTCTTAACTCACATCTTTGCTTCATTAAATTATTAAGTACTTGGAGTCGTATGGCCTCCCTCACCCTCGGGTGTGTGAGTGTGTTTTATCGTAGCAAAATAAACCATAAGACATCATCAAAACCATTATTAAAACAACACAAATTTTGTATTTATTTTGAAATTGAATATTATTATTTTTTTCTTTTTTAAACCATCAACGAACGCGCGCACGTCGCTGCCTGACGTGCCCCAGCGTCGCGCCAAAACTCCAAACACACACACACTCACACTCACACACATTCACATTCACACTCTCACTCACACACTCACACTCACACGCAACACACACATATACAT
>NC_092257.1:6198049-6205549 GCF_036320965.1 Panulirus ornatus
TTAGTCTGTCGAATATGTTTACGCTTCTCACAATTAATATCTGATTCTAACATTTAAAAATAGAAAAAAGCATTTAAAAAACCAGTCTACTTTGTATATGATGCATTAATAATCATTTTCATTTGAACACACTTGGGAACTGGGATTTGTAACACTTTTATATTTTTTTGCTGGCAACGCTGTATGACTCTTCGCCTCTCATGGCAACTCTGTATGACTATTCGCTTCTCATGGCAACACTGTATGAGTATTCGCTTCTCATGGCAACGCTGTATGACTATTCGCTTCTCATGGCAACGCTGTATGAGTATTCGCTTCTCATGGCAACGCTGTATGAGTATTCGCTTCTCATGGCAACGCTGCATGAGTCCGCTTCTTATGGCAATGCTGCATTAGTTTTCGCTTCTTATGGCAACGCTGCATCAGTGTCCGCTTCTTATGGCAACGCTGCATCAGGGTCCGCTTCTTATGGCAATGCTGCATTAGTTTTCGCTTCTTATGGCAACGCTGCATCAGTGTCCGCTTCTTATGGCAACGCTGCATCAGGGTCCGCTTCTTATGGCAACGCTGCATCAAGAGTGTCCGCTTCTTATGGCAACGCTGCATCAGTGTCCGCTTCTTATGGCAACGCTGCATCAGTATCCGCTTCTTATGGCAACGCTGCATCAGGGTCCGCTTCTTATGGCAACGCTGCTCAACAGTGTCCACTTCTTATGGCAACGCTGCATCAGTGTCCGCTTCTTATGTCAACACTACATCAACAGTGTCCGCTTCTTATGGCAACTCTGCATCAGTATCCGCTTCTTATGGCAACGCTGCATCAGTGGCCGCTTCTTATGGTAACACTACATCAACAGTGTCCGCTTCTTATGGCACCACTGCACCCAAATCCAATCATTCTCCGCTAACATTTTCCAATCCTTCCTTCGAAGTGGGGATCTTCTTTTCCAATCCTTCCTTCGAAGTGGGGATCTTCTTTTCCATTCCTTCCTTCGAAGTGGGGATCTTCTTTTCCAATCCTTCCTTCGAAGTGGGGAATCTTCTTTTCCAATCCTTCCTTCGAAGTGGGATCTTCTTTTCCAATCCTTCCTTCGAAGTGGGATCTTCTTCTCCAATCCTTCCTTCGAAGTGGGGATCTTCCTTTCCAATCCTTCCTTCGAGGTGGGATCTTCTTCTCCAATCCTTCCTTCGAAGTGGGGATCTTCCTTTCCAATCCTTCCTTCGAAGTGGGGATCTTCTTTTCCAATCCTTCCTTCGAAGTGGGATCTTCTTTTCCAATCCTTCCTTCGAAGTGGGATCTTCTTTTCCAATCCTTCCTTCGAAGTGGGGATCTTCTTTTCCAATCCTTCCTTCGAAGTGGGATCTTCTTTTCCAATCCTTCCTTCGAAGTGGGGATCTTCTTTTCCAATCCTTCCTTCGTAGTGGGGATCTTCTTTTCCAATCCTTCCTTCGAAGTGGGGAATCTTCCTTTCCAATCCTTCCTTCGAAGTGGGGATCTTCCTTTCCAATCCTTCCTTCGAAGTGGGGAATCTTCCTTTCCAATCCTTCCTTCGAAGTGGGGATCTTCCTTTACAATCCTTCCTTCGAAGTGGGGAATCTTCCTTTCCAATCCTTCCTTCGAAGTGGGGATCTTCCTTTCCAATCCTTCCTTCGAAGTGGGGATCTTCTTTTCCAATCCTTCCTTCGAAGTGGGGATCTTCTTTTCCAATCCTTCCTTCGTAGTGGGGATCTTCTTTTCCAATCCTTCCTTCGAAGTGGGGAATCTTCCTTTCCAATCCTTCCTTCGAAGTGGGGATCTTCCTTTCCAATCCTTCCTTCGAAGTGGGGAATCTTCCTTTCCAATCCTTCCTTCGAAGTGGGGATCTTCCTTTCCAATCCTTCCTTCGAAGTGGGGAATCTTCCTTTCCAATCCTTCCTTCGAAGTGGGGATCTTCCTTTCCAATCCTTCCTTCGAAGTGGGGAATCTTCCTTTCCAATCCTTCCTTCGAAGTGGGGATCTTCCTTTCCAATCCTTCCTTCGAAGTGGGGATCTTCTTTTCCAATCCTTCCTTCGAAGTGGGGATCTTCTTTTCCAATCCTTCCTTCGTAGTGGGGATCTTCTTTTCCAATCCTTCCTTCGAAGTGGGGAATCTTCTTTTCCAATCCTTCCTTCGAAGTAGGGATCTTCCTTTCCAATCCTTCCTTCGAAGTGGGGAATCTTCCTTTCCAATCCTTCCTTCGAAGTGGGGATCTTCCTTTCCAATCCTTCCTTCGAAGTGGGGATCTTCTTTTCCAATCCTTCCTTCGAAGTGGGGATCTTCTTTTCCAATCCTTCCTTCGTAGTGGGGATCTTCTTTTCCAATCCTTCCTTCGAAGTGGGGAATCTTCCTTTCCAATCCTTCCTTCGAAGTGGGGATCTTCTTTTCCAATCCTTCCTTCGTAGTGGGGATCTTCTTTTCCAATCCTTCCTTCGAAGTGGGGATCTTCTTTTCCAATCCTTCCTTCGTAGTGGGGATCTTCTTTTCCAATCCTTCCTTCGAAGTGGAGATCTTCTTTTCCAATCCTTCCTTCGAAGTGGGATTTTCTTTTCCAATCCTTCCTTCGAAGTGGGATCTTCTTTTCCAATCCCTCATCGAAGTGTGATCTTCTTTTCCAATCCTTCCTTCGAAGTGGGATCTTCTTTTCCAATCCTTCCTTCGAAGTGGGGATCTTCTTTTCCAATCCTTCCTTCGAAGTGGGGATCTTTTTTCCATTCCCTCCTTCGAAGTGGGATCTTCTTTTCCAATCCTTCCTTCGAAGTGGAGATCTTCTTTTCCAATCCTTCCTTCGAAGTGGGGATCTTCTTTTCCAGTCCTTCCTTCGAAGTGGAGATCTTCTTTTCCAATCCTTCCTTCGAAGTGGGATCTTCTTTTCCAATCCCTCATCGAAGTGTGATCTTCTTTTCCAATCCTTCCTTCGAAGTGGGATCTTTTTTTCCAATCCTTCCTTCGAAGTGGAGATCTTCTTTTCCAATCCTTCCTTCGAAGTGGGGATCTTTTTTCCATTCCCTCCTTCGAAGTGGGATCTTCTTTTCCAATCCTTCCTTCGAAGTGGAGATCTTCTTTTCCAATCCTTCCTTCGAAGTGGGGATCTTCTTTTCCAGTCCTTCCTTCGAAGTGGAGATCTTCTTTTCCAATCCTTCCTTCGAAGTGGGGATCTTCTTTTCCAATCCTTCCTTCGAAGTGGGGATCTTCTTTTCCAGTCCTTCCTTCGAAGTGGAGATCTTCTTTTCCAATCCTTCCTTCGAAGTGGAGATCTTCTTTTCCAATCCTTCCTTCGAAGTGGGGATCTTCTTTTCCAATCCTTCCTTCGAAGTGGGGATCTTCTTTTCCAATCCTTCCTTCGAAGTGGAGATCTTCTTTTCCAATCCTTCCTTCGTAGTGGGGATCTTCTTTTCCAATCCTTCCTTCGAAGTGGAGATCTTCTTTTCCAATCCTTCCTTCGAAGTGGGGATCTTCTTTTCCAATCCTTCCTTCGAAGTGGGGATCTTCTTTTCCAATCCTTCCTTCGAAGTGGGATCTTCTTTTCCAGTCCTTCCTTCGAAGTGGGATCTTCTTTTCCAATCCTTCCTTCGAAGTGGGATCTTCTTTTCCAATCCTTCCTTCGAAGTGGGGAATCTTCCTTTCCAATCCTTCCTTCGAAGTGGGGATCTTCCTTTCCAATCCTTCCTTCCAAGTGGGGATCTTCTTTTCCAATCCTTCCTTCGAAGTGGGATCTTCTTTTCCAATCCTTCCTTCGTAGTGGGGATCTTCTTTTCCAATCCTTCCTTCGAAGTGGGGATCTTCTCTGACACTCAAAGTGGTGTAAGGTTACGCCACACTAAAATGGATCTTCGTGTGTCTTGACGTTAAGACACACGAAGGCGCTCTCTATGTACGGAGTTTACGATGCGAGAGAGGCAAGGGGGTGATGTCCATGACTATGTTAGCGGTCGGTAACTCGAGGATGAGCCGTTGGGTCGTCTGTTTCTTTCCTTCCACCGCTGAGCTTTGGGAAACTCTCCTTAGCTTCTCAGTGTTTCTGATTCTATTTATTTTTTTTTCGGCGTGGCTCAGACCTGACGCTTCTCATTAATTCTGGTTTATCCCGCGGTCACAAGACTTAGAATTATTTCTTCTTCTTCTTCTTCTTGTCTTCTTCTTCTTCTACTTCTTCTTCTTCTTCTACTTCTTCTTCTTCTTCTTCTTCTCCTTCTTCTTCTTCTTCTTCTTCTTCTTCTTCTTCTTCTTCTTCTTCCTCTTCTTCTTCTTCTTCTTCTTCTTATCTTCTTCTTCTTGTCTTCTTCTTGTCTTCTACTTCTTCTTCTTCTTCTTCTTCTTCTTCTTCTTCTTATACTTCTTCTTCTTCTTCTTCTTCTTCTTTCTTTTCTTCTTCTCTTTGTCTTCTCCTTCTTCTTGTCTTCTTCTTCTTCTTCTTCTTCTTCTTTCTTTTCTTCTTCTCTTTGTCTTCTCCTTCTTCTTCTTTCTTCTTGTTTTTTCTTTTCTTCTTCTTCTTCTTCTCCTTCTTCTTCTCCTTCTTCTTCTTCTTCTTCTTCTTCTTCTTCTTCTTCTTCTTCTTTCTTTTCTTCTCCTCTTTGTCTTCTCCTTCTTCTTGTCTTCTTCTTCTTCTTCCTCTTCTTTCTTTTCTTCTTCTCTTTGTCTTCTTCTTCTTCTTTCTTCTTGTTTTTTCTTCTTCTTCTTCTTCTTCTTCTTCTTCTTCTTCTTCTTCTTCTTGTCTTCTTCTTCTACTTCTTCTTCTTCTTCTTCTTCTTCTTCTTCTTCTTCTTGTCTTCTTCTTCTACTTCTTCTTCTTCTTCTTCTTCTTCTTCTTCTTCTTGTCTTCTTCTTGTCTTCTACTTCTTCTTCTACTTCTTCTTCTTCTTCTTCTTCTTCTTCTTCTTCTTCTTCTCTTTGTCTTCTCCTTCTTCTTCTTCTTCTTCTTCTTTTTCTTCTTCTTTCTTTTCTTCTCCTCTTTGTCTTCTCCTTCTTCTTGTCTTCTTCTTCTTCTTCTTCTTTCTTTTCTTCTTCTCTTTGTCTTCTCCTTCTTCTTCTTTCTTCTTGTTTTTTCTTCTTCTACTTCTTCTTCTTCTTCTTCTTGTCTTCTTCTTCTTCTTCTTCTACTTCTTCTCCTTCTTCTTCTTCTTCTTCTTCTTCTTCTTCTTCTTCTTCTTCTCCTCCTCTTCTTCCTCCTCCTCCTTCGTCATCTCTGTATTAACCTTACCGCAACATGGCAATATACGTGAGGCCTTCATAAGGGGGGGGGGGGGGGGGCTTTGCCCTGGGGGATTGGAAACCTTCGGGGGAGAGAGAGAGAGAGAGAGAGAGAGAGAGAGAGAGAGAGGGGCTGCAGGGGGGGGGGGGGGCTCCTGGCCCCAAGAGAAAGCAATACACAAGTGTTGGATTTGATGAAACATATTGGCGCGGACGCGTGTGTTGTGTTGTGTTGTGTTGTGTTGTTCGGTGTTGTGTTGTGTGTTGTGTTGTGTTGTGTTGTGTTGTGTTGTGTTGTGTTGTGTTGTGTTGTTCGGTGTTGTGTTGTGTGTTGTGTTGTGTTGTGTTGTGTTGTGTTGTGTTGTTCGGTGTTGTGTTGTGTTGTGTTGTGTAGTGTTGTGTGTTGTGTTGTGTTGTGTTGTGTTGTGTTGTTCGGTGTTGTGTTGTGTTGTGTTGTGTTGTGTTGTGTTGTTCGGTGTTGTGTTGTGTTGTGTTGTGTAGTGTTGTGTGTTATGTTGTGTTGTGTTGTGTTGTGTTGTGTTGTTCGGTGTTGTGTTGTGTTGTGTTATGTAGTGTTGTGTGTTGTGTTGTGTTGTGTTGTGTTGTGTTGTGTTGTTCGGTGTTGTGTTGTGTTGTGTTGTGTAGTGTTGTGTGTTGTGTTGTGTTGTGTTGTGTTGTGTTGTGTTGTGTTGTTCGGTGTTGTGTTGTGTTGTGTTGTGTAGTGTTGTGTGTTGTGTTGTGTTGTGTTGTGTTGTGTTGTGTTGTTCGGTGTTGTGTTGTGTTGTGTTGTGTAGTGTTGTGTGTTGTGTTGTGTTGTGTTGTGTTGTGTTGTGTTGTTCGGTGTTGTGTTGTGTTGTGTTGTGTAGTGTTGTGTGTTGTGTTGTGTTGTGTTGTGTTTTGTGTAGTGTTGTGTGTTGTGTTGTGTTGTGTTGTGTTGTTCGGTGTTGTGTTGTGTTGTGTTGTGTAGTGTTGTGTGTTGTGTTGTGTTGTGTTGTGTTGTGTTGTGTTGTGTTGTGTTGTGTTGTTCGGTGTTGTGTTGTGTTGTGTTTTGTGTAGTGTTGTGTGTTGTGTTGTGTTGTGTTGTGTTGTGTTGTGTTGTGTTGTTCGGTGTTGTGTTGTGTTGTGTTGTGTAGTGTTGTGTGTTGTGTTGTGTTGTGTTGTGTTGTGTTGTGTTGTTCGGTGTTGTGTTGTGTTGTGTTGTGTAGTGTTGTGTGTTGTGTTGTGTTGTGTTGTGTTTTGTGTAGTGTTGTGTGTTGTGTTGTGTTGTGTTGTGTTGTTCGGTGTTGTGTTGTGTTGTGTTGTGTAGTGTTGTGTGTTGTGTTGTGTTGTGTTGTGTTGTGTTGTGTTGTGTTGTGTTGTGTTGTTCGGTGTTGTGTTGTGTTGTGTTTTGTGTAGTGTTGTGTGTTGTGTTTTGTGTTGTCTTGTGTTTTGTGTTGTTCGGTGTTGTGTTGTGTTTTGTGTAGTGTTGTGTGTTGTGTTGTGTTGTGTTACAACGGCTAATACCGACAGGTTCTCTCTCTCTCTCTCTCTCTCTCTCCAGCTGGTAAATGGTCGGACTGCGAAATGATTTAGACAGATCTTAACTTAACCAGCTGACGACTCTGGTCAGACAGATGGCAAATAAAGTTTAATGTTGACCAAGTGTAAAGTAATGTACTTTGGAGACGAGGGAAAATATATATATATATATATATATACCTTACGACCACAAACTCTTCACAAACTCTCTAACTAAAAGTAAATGAACTTAAAGGACCTTACAGTTGTCATTAGCAGCAATTGGAAATACACTGGACAGCGTTAAACAGTAAGTTAAAAAAAATTCAACCCAAATATTAAGTTTAATAGCCAAAAACATAGATTAGAAAACATTAGAAACCATTTTTCACAATCATTTTTTTAGTAAGACAACAGCTTGAATATATAGTCCAATTTGGGTCCCCAAAACTATGTAAAAAAAAAATTTGAGGCGAAATTAGAACAAGTACAAAGACGCGCGACAAAATTGGTGCTATCTCTTAGAAATCTGGCATATGAAGTGAAGTGAAAACGATTGGACCACTTAATCCAAGTGTTCAAAAATCTGAACATAGTCGATGAAATAGACCACAAACATCGTCTTTGAAGTACAAGGAAATATGGTTACCAGGACAAAATGGAATGACACTCAGAGTTCAAAGATGTAAGACGAAGGTGGGGGAAAAAGCAGCTTTGTTTCCTATAGATGTGTTGAGGACTGGGGTAAGTAAGTTACCCTCAGACGTCATGAATGATAAGGTTATAAATAACTTAA
>NC_092257.1:6215549-6263049 GCF_036320965.1 Panulirus ornatus
CGTGCAAGGAGTGAGGGGGGAGGGGTTTGAGAAGGGGTGGGTCGTGCTGGAGGGGTGGGGATCTGGGGAGGGGAGGTGAGGGTCGTGCAGGGAGTGGGGAGGTCTGGGAAGGGGAGGTGAGGGTCGTGCAGGGAATGGGGGGAGGTCTGGTGAGGGGAGGTGAGGGTCGTGCAGGGAATGGGTATCTGTGTCGGGTCGGGTCGTCCAATGACTGAGGTGAGGGGCGGGGTGAGGGGCGGGGTGAGGGGCGGGGTGAGGGGCGGGGTGAGGGGCGAGGTGAGGGGCGGGGTGAGGGGCGAGGTGAGGGGCGAGGTGAGGGGCGGGGTGAGGGGCGAAGTGAGGGGCGGGGTGAGGGGCGAGGTGAGGGGCGGGGTGAGGGGCGAGGTGAGGGAAGGGGTGAGGGGCGAGGTGAGGGAAGGGGTGAGGGGCGGGGCGAGGTGAGGGGCGAGATGAGAGGCGGGGTGAGGGGCGGGGTGAGGGGCGGGGTGAGGGGCGGGGTGAGGGGCGAGGTGAGGGGCGAGGTGAGGGGCGGGGTGAGGGGCGGGGTGAGGGGCGGGGTGAGGGGCGAGGTGAGGGGCGGGGTGAGGGGCGAGGTGAGGGGCGGGGTGAGGGGCGGGGTGAGGGGCGGGGTGAGGGGCGAGGTGAGGGGCGGGGTGAGGAGCGAGGTGAGGGGTGGGGTGAGGGGCGGGGTGAGGGGCGAGGTGAGGGGCGAGGTGAGGGGGGGCTCATGTAATAGAGGAAGTATCTAAGTGGCCAACCATTAAGAGGGCAAGATCAAAGCGTCAAAGTTACGCCCAAGAACTGGGGGTGTAGGCTGGCCCTGGGGGAGGGGACGGGTGGGGAGAAATGGGGGAGATAAGGTTACAAAAGGGGGGGGAATCACATTACGAAACGACTGCCGGTTATATTGCGAGAAAGGAATGGGGGGAAGGGGGGAAGGGGGAGGAATGGGGAAGGGGGAGGAAGGGGGAGGAAGGGGGAGGGAGGGGGAAGGGGGAGGAAGGGGGAAGGGGGAGGAAGGAAGGGGAGGGAGGAAGGGGGAGGGAGGAAGGGGGAGGGAGGAAGGGGGAGGGAGGAAGGGGGAGATTACGTTACAAAGAAAGGGGGAGAGGGAAAATTCTACGATGGGGGGGTGGACGAATCCCCCCCCCCAACAAACTACGGTGAGTCTCCAACAAAGTACGTCGCATCTCCAACAAAGAATGATCAGTCCCCCCCAACAAAGAACTATCAATCTCCAACGAAGAGTCACCAGTCTCCAACAAAGCACTACCAATCTCCAACGAAGAATCACCAGTCTCCAACAAAGCACTACCAATCTCCAACGAAGAGTCATCATTCTCTAACAAAGCACTACCAATCTCCAACGAAGAATCACCAGTCTCCAACAAAGCACTACCAATCTCCAACGAAGAGTCATCAGTCTCCAACAAAGCACTACCAATCTCCAACGAAGAATCATCAGTCTCCAACAAAGCACTACCAATCTCCAACGAAGAATTATCAGTCGCCAACAAAGCACCATCAGTCGCCAACAAAGTAATGTCAGTCCCCAACAAAGAACTACGAATCCCCCCAAAAAAATGTCAGTCCCCAACAAAGAACTGTCTCTCCAACAAAGAACCAGGAATCTCCGACAAAGAACTATCAATTTCCAACAAAGAACTGTCAATCCCCAACAAAATTACTATCGTCTCCAACAAAGAACTGTCAGTCTTCAACAAAGAAGTATCAGTCCCCAACAAAGAACTGTGAGTCTCCAACAAAAAACTCGGTTCCCACCAAAGACCTATCAATCCCCAACAAAGAATTATCAGTCTCCAACAAAGTGTCAACTCCCCAACATTCTCTTACACTTATAAACATCCAGTGGCACACTACGAAAAAATGAATATAGATAAGACTACATTAACTTCACACACACACACACACACACACACACACACACACACAT
The DNA here is from genome assembly GCF_036320965.1 of Panulirus ornatus. Taxonomy (NCBI): domain Eukaryota; kingdom Metazoa; phylum Arthropoda; class Malacostraca; order Decapoda; family Palinuridae; genus Panulirus; species Panulirus ornatus. The sequence continues at coordinate 6,217,504 of NC_092257.1, forward strand.
ATATATATATATATATATATATATATATATATATATATATATATATATATATATATATATATATATATATGGAAAGGATCACAATTTTGCGCGTGATCAAGATATTCCTATGAGTCCACGGGGAAAATGAAACACGAAAAGTTCCTAAGTGCACTTTCGCGTAATAATCACATCATCAAGGGAGACACAAGAAAGAAATATAACAGTCAGTTGATATACATCGAAGAGACGAAGCTAGGACGCCATTTGGTAAACATGTGATTGTCCAAAACATACAACGAGCGTTCATAAACTTATCATTTTACAAATCTTATCAACAATAAAGTTATCTAATTTGTATAGACCATCACTAATATTAAGATTATAATTCTTTGTGTATTTAATAGTAGAAGATTCAATCATATTTCTCTTGGTAATAGAGTTAATAACTGAGGTGGCATTACTCCAGTCAATACAATGATCATAGTTTTTAACATGACTAAACAAGGCATTTGATTCTTGTCCCGTTCTTATACTATATTTATGTTGCTTAAGTCTAACAGAAAGGATTTAAGCAACATGGGAAGCAAAGTGAAATCATTATTAAAAGGGAGAACTATAAGATTCTTGGTGTCAATGGGAGGTTTGGGCTCAACTCTATAAAATGATTTCTTTGCTAACTTAACGGATTTATCAATGAAAGAAATCATTTTATAGAGTTGAGCCCAAACCTCCCATTGACACCAAGAATTTTTTAGTTCTCCCTTTTGATAATGATTTCACTTTGCTTCCCATGTTGTTTAAATCCTTTAATGCAATGTTGCCTTAAGCAACAATAATACTATAAAGAATATCTTAATCAGGAATTCACCAGAAAATTCTCTTGGATGCATCTATAAAGTGCCATGTGGAAACTGTGATAAATTTTATGTTGGTCAGACTGGTAAGGATCTTTCTGTTAGACTTAAGCAAGATAAATATAGTATAAGAACGGGACAAGAATCAAATGCCTTGTTTAATCATGTTAAAAACTATGATCATTGTATTGACTGGAGTAATGCCATCTCAGTTATTAACTCTATTACCAAGAGAAATATCAGTGAATCTTCTATTATTTAATAGACAAAGAATTATAATCTTAATATTAGTGATGGTCTATGCAAATTAGATAACTTTATTGTTGATAAGATTTGTAAAATGATAAGTTTATGTACGCTCGTTGTATGTTTTGGACAATCACATGTTTACCAAATGGCGTCCTAGCATCGTCTCTTCGATGTGTATCAACTGACTGTTATATTTCTCTCTTGTGTCTCACCTGATGATGTGATTATTACACGAAAGTGCATTTGGGAACTTTTCGTGTTTCATTTTCCCGTGGACTCATAGGAAAAAAAAAATATATATATATATATATATATATATATATATATATATATATATATATATATATATATATATATATATACATATATATATATTCTATTCTAGATCTATCATTGACCTTAATACCCACCCAAATACATATAGCCTAGCATTTGCTCAGATTTTCTACTTCCTCAGATTTTGATGAAAATGTTTGTAAAGTTGATATTCTACATGGCGATTAATTATTTGGAGTCAAAGAACAGCATTTCGTAAAATTAAGCATTTAATTTACATTTGGATTAATTATAATAATATTCACTTGCCAATTACTCTATTAATTATACGAATTCTTTGGTTTTGACCACAGATTCATATTCAGCATACGTACAAGCATCTATGCTGAAATTTTGACGAAAATCCAGATTTTAATGAAATTCTGTATATAGATGTTATTGTATAAGGTAATTAAGTATTTGGAGTCAAAAGACTGCATTTCGGGATATTAACCGTTTAATTAACACTTGGATTAATTATATTAATATTCACATGCTAATTACTCGACCAAGTATACGATTTTTTTAAGGTTTTGACCAAAGATTCACATTCAAAATACATAATAGCATCTGTGCTGAAAATGAAAGAAAATCCATTCTTTAAAAAAAAAATCAAGAAAAATCCTAGGCATTTTGATCAAATTTTCAACTTCCTCAGATTTTAATGAAAATCTATTTATAGATGCTATTCTATATGGTAATTAAGTACTTGGAGTCAAAAGACTGCATTTCGTAATATCAAGCGTTTAATTAACACTTGGATTAATTACAATAATATTCACATGCTGTGTACTCGCCTAATTATACGAATGATTAGGTTTTGACCACATATTCATATTCAACATACTTAAAAACATCTATGCTGAAATCTTGAAGAAAATCCATTTAAAGGAAATAAAAAAAAATTTCGGCTTTTTGCCCATATTTTCAACTTCCTCAGATTTTAATGAAAATCTGTGTATAGATGTTATTCTATATGGAACTAAAGCATTTGGAGTCAAAAGACTGCATTTCGTAATTTTAAACGTTTGATAAACACTTGGATTAACTATGATAATATTCACATGCTAATTACTCCACTAGTGATAAGAATTAATAGGTCTTGACCACACAGATTCTTATTCAACGTACTTAAAAGAACCTATGCTGAAATTTTGATGAAAATCGATTTTCTCAAAAAATCAAGAAAAATCCCTTGCCTTTGGTCATATTTTCAACTTCCTCATATTTTAATGAATATCTGTGTATAGATGTTATTCTATATGGTCACTAAGTATTTGGCGTCAAAAGACTGCATTTCGTAAAATTAAGCATCTAATTAACACTTGGATTAATTATGATAAATTCATATGCTAATTACTTAATCAATTTTACGAATTTTTAGGTTTTGACCACATATTCCTATTCAGCATAATTAAGAGCATCTATGCAAAAATCTGAAAAAAATTCATTATTCAAAAAAATCAAGAAAAATACTAGGTTATAGCCTTGCATTTTCATCAGATTTTTAACTTCTTCAGGTTTCAATGAAAATTTGTCTGTGGAAGTTGTTCTGTATGGTGATTAATATCTGGAATCAAAGGACTGCATTTCGAAATATTAAGCGTTTAAATAACACTTGGAATAATTTTATGATATTCAATTGCTCATTACTCTATCAGTTACACGAATTTTTAGGTTTTGACGGCAAATTCTTATTCACCATACATAGAAATATCTATGCTGAAATTTTAAAGAAAATCCATTACCTTTAAAAAAAAAAAAAGAAAAATCCTAGGCATTTTGCTGAGACTTTCAACTTCCTCCGAATTTAATGAAAATTTGGGAATAGATGTTATTCTATATAGTGACTAAGGATTTGGAGTCAAAAGACTGCATTTCGTAATACTAAACGTTTAAGTGACACTTGGATTAATTTTGATAATATTCAAATGTTAATAACAAATTATACGAATTTTTAGGATTTGATCGAAGATTCTTATTCACCATACGTAAAACCATCTATGCTGAAATTTTGAACAAAATCCATGTTATGAAAAAATCGAGAAAAATCCTATGGCATAGCCGTGCATTTTGATCATATTTTCAACTTCCTCAGATTTTAATGACAATTTGTGTATAGAAGTTATTCTATATCGTGATTAAGTATTTGGACTCAAAGGACTGCATTTCGTACAACTTGGACTAATTATGATAATAGTGAAATGCTAATCACTCTACGTATTATGGAAATTTTTAGGTTTTAATCGCAAATTTTTATTCATCATATGTAAAAATAAATACGCTGACATTTTGAAGAAAATCCTTAAAAAAATCTAAGAACTATCCAATGTTATAGCTTTGCATTCTCATCAAATTTTCAACTTCCTCAGATTTTAATGAGAATTTGTGGATAGAAGGTATTCTATATGGTGATTAAGATTTTGGAGACAAAAAAAGAAAAAAAATGCATTTTGTAATATTAAGCGTTTGATAAGACTTGGATTAATTATGATAATATTCATACTCTAATCACTCTATTAATCATAAGAATTCTTGGTTTTGACCGCAAATACTTTGAAGAAAATCCATTACTTCGAAAAAATCGAGAAAAATCCTAGGGTTTAACCTAGCTTTTTCATCTGATTTTCAACTTCCTCAGATATTCATAGAAATTTCTTGATAGAAGTTATTGTATATGGTGATTAAGTATTTGTAGTCAAAGGACTGCTTTTCCTAATATTAAGCGTTTGATTAACACTTGGATTAATTATAATATTCATATGCTAATTACACTATCAATCATACGAATTTTTAGGTTTTGACCGGAAATTCTCATTCACCATACATAAAAATACCTATGTTGAAATTTTGAAGAAAATCCATTGCTTCAAAAAGATCAAGAGAAATCCTTGCATTTTCATCTGATTTTCAAGTTCCTGAGATTTTAATAAGAATTTGTGAATAGAAGTTATTCTATACGGTGAATAAGTATTTGGAGTCAAAAACTGCACTTCGAAATATTAAGCGTTTAATCAACACTTGGATTGATAATAATAATATTCATATGCTAATTACTCTAATATTTATAAGAATTTTTAGGTTTAGACCACAAATTCTTATTCACCATACGTAAAGATAACTATACTGAAATTCTGAATAAAATCCAATCTTTCAAAAAATCTAGAAAAATCCTCTGGCATAGCCTGGCATTTCCATCAGATTTTGAACTTACATAGATTTTAAAGAGAATTTGATTATAGAAGATATTATATATGGTGATTAAGCATTTAGTGTCAAAATACTGTATTTCATAACATTAAGTGTTTAAGTAACACTTGGATTAATTATAATGGTATTCACATGCTAAATACTCGATTTATTTCACGAATTTTTAGGATCTGATCGCAGATTCTTAATCACCAAACGTAAAAGATCTATGCTGAAATTGTGTGGATAATACATTTTTTGAAAAAAAATCTAGATTTTCATCTTACTCAGATTTTAAGGAAAATTTGTATATAGAAGTCATTCTATATGGTGATTAAATATTTGAAGTCAAAGGACAACTTTTTGTACTACTAGGCGTTTGATTAACATTTGGATTAATTTTGATAATATTCAAATGCTAACTACTGTATCAATTATACGAATTTTTAGGTTTTAACCCCAAATTCTTATTCACTAAACGTAAAAATATCTATACTGAAATTTTGAAGAAAATCCATTCCTTCAAAAAAATCAAGAAAGATCCTAGGGTATAGCCTTGCATTTTCATCAGATTTTCAAATTCCTCGGATTCCAATGAGCATTTGTGCATAGTAGTTATTCTATATGGTGATTAAGTATTTGGAGTAAAAAAAACTGCATTTCTTAATATTAAGCGTTTAATTAACACTTGGATTAATTATGATAGAATTCATTTGCTAATTACTCTATCAATTTTAAAAAGTTTTAGATTTTGACAGCAAATTCTTATTCACCATGCGTAAGAATATCTATACTGAAATTTTGAAGAAAATCCATCGTTTCCAAAAAATAAAAAAAAAATCCTTGCATTTTCATCAGATTTTCAACTTCCTCAGAATCTATTGAGGATTTGTGTATAGAAATTATTCCATATGGTGATTAAGTATTGCAGCAAAAAAAAAAATGCATTTCGTAATACTGAGCGTTTGATTAACACTTGGATTAATTATAATAATATTCAAATGCAAATTACTCAATTAATTATAAGGATTTTTAGGTTTTGACCACAGATTCCTATTCACCATTTGTAAAAGTAAATATGCTGAAATTTTCAAGAAAATCCATTACTTCAAAAAAATCAAGAAAAATCCTTGGGTATAGCCTTGCATTTTCACAAGATTATTATTAGGCGTTTAATCAACATTTGGATTAATTATGAAAAATATTCATATGCTAAATACTCTATTGATTATATGAATTTTTAGGTATTAACGCCATATTCTTATTCACCAGAGGTAAAAATAACATGTTGAAATTTTGAAGATCTATTCCTTCAAAAATTCATGAAAATTTACATCAGATTTTGACCTCCCTCAAATATTAATGAGAATTTGTGTATAGAAGTTATTCTATATGGTGATTAAGTATTTGCAGTAAAAAAAACCGCATTTCCTAATATTAAATGTTTAATCAACACTTGGATTGATTATAATAATATTCTTACGCTAGTTACTCTATTAATCATAAGACTTTTTAGGTTTTGAAAAAAATTCTTACTCACCATACGTAAAATATCGGGAAAAATCCTAGGCTATAGCCAGTCATTTTGCTCAGACTTTCAACTTACTCCAAATTTAATGACAATCTGGGAATAGATGTTATTCTATATGGTGATTAAGGATTTGGAGTCCAAAGGGTGTATCTCGTAACATTAAGAGTTTAAGTAACACTTGGACTAATTATGATAATATTCCCATGCTATAAACTCAATTAGATATAAGAATTTTTAGGATTTGATCACAGATTCTTATTCACCATACGTAAAAATATCTATACTGAAATTTTGAAGAAAATCCATTTTATGAAAAAATCGAGAAAAATCCTTGGATTTTTCATCAGATTTTTTACTTCCTCAGATTTTAATGAAAATTCGTTAATAGAAGTTATTCTATATGGTGATCAAATATTTGGAGTCAAAGACCTACTTTTCCTAATATTAAGCGTTTAATTAACACTTGGATCAATTATAATAATGTTCATATGCTAGATACTCTATTAACTATACGAATTTTCAGGTTTTGACTTGAAATTCTTATTCACCATACGTAAAAATATCTATGTTTAAATTTTGAGGAAAATCCATTTCTTGAAAAAGATCGAGACAAATCCTAGGGTTTAGCCTCTCATTTTTATCAGATTTTCAACTTCCTCAGATTTTAATGAGAATTTGTCCATAGAAGTTATTCTATATGGTGATTAACTATTTGGAGTAAAAAAGATAATTCGCATTTCGTATATTAAGCGTTTGATTAGCAGTTGGATTAAATATAATGATATTCATATGCAAATTACTCCAATGATTTTTTAGGTTTTCAAAACAGATCCTAATTCACCTTACGTAAACATAACTATGCTGAAATTTTCAAGAAAATCCATTCCCTCAAAAAAATCAAGTAATATTTTCAACTTCCTCAGATTTTAAAGAGAATTTGTGTATAGACGATTTTCTATATGGTGATTAAGTATTTGGAGTCAAAAGACTGTATTTCGTAATATTAATAGTATAAGTCACTCTCACATTAATTATAATAATATTCACATGCTAATTACTCGACTAATTATAAGAATTTATAGGTCTTGACTACACAGATTCTCATTCAACGTACTTAAATGAACCTATGCTGAAATTTTGATGAAAATCGATTTTCTCAAAAAATCAAGAAAAATCCCTTGCCTTTGGTCATATTTTCAACTTCCTCATATTTTAATGAAAATCTGGGAATAGATGTTATTCTATAAGGTGATTAAGTATTTGGCGTCAAAAGACTGTATTTTGTAAAATTAAGCATTTAATTAACACTTGGATTAATTATGATAATATTCATATGCTAATTACTTAACTAATTTTACTAATTTTTAGGTTTTGACCACATATTCCTATTCAGCATAATTAAGAGCATCTATGCAAAATTCTGAAAAAATTCATTATTCAAAAAAATCAAGAAAAATACTAGGTTATAGCCTTGCATTTTCATCAGATTTTTAACTTCTTCAGGTTTCAATGAAAATTTGTCTGTGGAAGTTATTCTGTATGGTGATTAATATCTGGAATCAAAGGACTGCATTTCGAAATATTAAGCGTTTAAATAACACTTGGAATAATTTTATGATATTCAATTGCTCATTACTCTATGAGTTACACGAATTTTTAGGTTTTGACGGCAAATTCTTATTCACCATACATAGAAATATCTATGCTGAAATTTTAAAGAAAATCCATTACCTTAAAAAAAGAAAACGAGAAAAATCCTCCGAATTTAATGAAAATTTGGGAATAGATGTTATTCTATATGGTGACTAAGGATTTGGAGTCAAAAGACTGCATTTCGTAATATTAAACGTTTAAGTGACGCTTGGATTAATTTTGATAATATTCAAATGTTAACAAATTATACGAATTTTTAGGATTTGATCGAAGATTCTTATTTACCATACGTAAAACCATCTATGCTGAAATTTTGAACAAAATCCATGTTATGAAAAAATCGAGAAAAATCCTATGGCATAGCCGTGCATTTTGATCATATTTTCAACTTCCTCAGATTTTAATGACAATTTGTGTATAGAAGTTATTCTATATCGTGATTAAGTATTTGGACTCAAAGGACTGCATTTCGTACAACTTGGACTAATCATGATAATAGTGAAATGCTAATCACTCTACGTATTATGGAAATTTTTAGGTTTTAATCGCAAATTTTTATTCATCATATGTAAAAATAAATACGCTGACATTTTGAAGAAAATCCTTAAAAAAAAATCTAAGAACTATCCAATGTTATAGCTTTGCATTCTCATCAAATTTTCAACTTCCTCAGATTTTAATGAGAATTTGTGGATAGAAGGTAATATTGTAATATTAAGCGTTTGATAACACTTGGATTAATTATGATAACATTCATACTCTAATCAGTCTATTAATCATAAGAATTCTTGGTTTTGACCGCAAATACTTTGAAGAAAATCCATTACTTCGAAAAAATCGTGAAAAATCCTAAGGTTTAGCCTAGCTTTTTCATCAGATTTTCAACTTCCTCAGATATTCATAGAAATTTCTTGATAGAAGTTATTGTATATGGTGATTAAGTATTTGTAGTCAAAGGACTGCTTTTCCTAATATTAAGCGTTTGATTAACACTTGGATTAATTATAATATTCATATGTTAATTACACTATCAATCATACGAATTTTTAGGTTTTGACCGGAAATTCTCATTCACCATACATAAAAATACCTATGTTGAAATTTTGAAGAAAATCTATTGCTTCAAAAAGATCAAGAGAAATCCTTGCATTTTCATCTGATTTTCAAGTTCCTGAGATTTTAATAAGAATTTGTGAATAGAAGTTATTCTATACGGTGAATAAGTATTTGGAGTCAAAAACTGCATTTCGAAATATTAAGCGTTTAATCAACACTTGGATTGATAATAATAATATTCATATGCTAATTACTCTAATATTTATAAGAATTTTTAGGTTTAGACCACAAATTCTTATTCACCATACGTAAAGATAACTATACTGAAATTCTGAATAAAATCCAATCTTTCAAAAAATCTAGAAAAATCCTTTGGCATAGCCTGGCATTTCCATCAGATTTTGAACTTACTTAGATTTTAAAGAGAATTTGATTATAGAAGATATTATATATGGTGATTACGCATTTGGTGTCAAAATACTGTATTTCATAACATTAAGTGTTTAAGTAACACTTGGATTAATCATAATGGTATTCACATGCTAAATACTCGATTTATTTCACGAATTTTTAGGATCTGATCGCAGATTCTTAATCACCAAACGTAAAAGATCTATGCTGAAATTGTGTAGATAATACATTTTTTGAAAAAAAATCTAGAAAAATCCTAGGGTATAGCCTTGCATTTTCATCAGATTTTCATCTTACTCACATTTTAAGGAAAATTTGTGTATAGAAGTCATTCTATATGGTGATTAATTATTTGAAGTCAAAGGACAACTTTTTGTACTATTAGGCGTTTAATTAACATTTGGATTAATTTTGATAATATTCAAATGCTAACTACTGTATCAATTATACGAATTTTTAGGTTTTAACCCCAAATTCTTATTCACTAAACGTAAAAATATCTATACTGAAATTTTGAAGAAAATCAATTCCTTCAAAAAAATCAAGAAAAATCCTAGGGTATAGCCTTGCATTTTCATCAGATTTTCAAATTCCTCGGATTCCAATGAGCATTTGTGCATAGTAGTTATTCTATATGGTGATTAAGTATTTGGAGTAAAAAAACTGCATTTCTTAATATTAAGCGTTTAATTAACACTTGGATTAATTATGATAATATTCATTTGCTAATTACTCTATCAATTTTAAGAAGTTTTAGATTTTGACAGCAAATTCTTATTCACCATACGTAAGAATATCTATACTGAAATTTTGAAGAAAATCCATCGTTTCCAAAAAATAAAAAAAAATCCTTGCATTTTCATCAGATTTTCAACTTCCTCAGAATCTATTGAGGATTTGTGTATAGAAATTATTCCATATGGTGATTAAGTATTGCAGCAAAAAAAAAAATGCATTTCGTAATACTGAGCGTTTGATTAACACTTGGATTAATTATAATAATATTCAAATGCAAATTACTCAATTAATTATAAGGATTTTTAGGTTTTGACCACAGATTCCTATTCACCATTTGTAAAAGTAAATATGCTGAAATTTTCAAGAAAATCCATTACTTCAAAAAAATCAAGAAAAATCCTTGGGTATAGCCTTGCATTTTCACAAGATTATTACTAGGCGTTTAATCAACATTTGGATTAATTATGAAAAATATTCATATGCTAAATGCTCTATTGATTATATGAATTTTTAGGTATTAAAATAACATGTTGAAATTTTGAAGATCTATTCCTTCAAAAATTCAAGAAAATTTACATCAGATTTTGACCTCCCTCAAATATTAATGAGAATTTGTGTATAGAAGTTATTCTATATGGTGATTAAGTATTTGCGGTAAAAAAAACCGCATTTCCTAATATTAAATGTTTAATCAACACTTGGATTGATTATAATAATATTCTTACGCTAGTTACTCTATTAATCATAAGACTTTTTAGGTTTTGAAAAAAATTCTTACTCACCATACGCAAAATATCGGGAAAAATCCTAGGCTATAGCCAGTCATTTTGCTCAAACTTTCAACTTACTCCAAATTTAATGACAATCTGGGAATAGATGTTATTCTATATGGTGATTAAGGATTTGGAATCAAAAGGGTGTATCTCGTAACATTAAGAGTTTAAGTAACACTTGGACTAATTATGATAATATTCCCATGCTATAAACTCAATTAGATATAAGAATTTTTAGGATTTGATCACAGATTCTTATTCACCATACGTAAAAATATCTATACTGAAATTTTGAAGAAAATCCATTTTATGAAAAAATCGAGAAAAATCCTTGGATTTTTCATCAGATTTTTTACTTCCTCAGATTTTAATGAAAATTCGTTAATAGAAGTTATTCTATATGGTGATCAAATATTTGGAGTCAAAGACCTACTTTTCCTAATATTAAGCGTTTAATTAACACTTGGATCAATTATAATAATGTTCATATGCTAGATACTCTATTAACTATACGAATTTTCAGGTTTTGACTTGAAATTCTTATTCACCATACGTAAAAATATCTATGTTTAAATTTTGAGGAAAATCCATTTCTTGAAAAAGATCGAGACAAATCCTAGGGTTTAGCCTCTCATTTTTATCAGATTTTCAACTTCCTCAGATTTTAATGAGAGTTTGTGCATAGAAGTTATTCTATATGGTTATTAACTATTTGGAGTAAAAAGATAATTCGCATTTCGTATATTAAGCGTTTGATTAGCAGTTGGATTAAATATAATGATATTCATATGCAAATTACTCCAATGATTTTTTAGGTTTTCAAAACAGATCCTAATTCACCTTACGTAAACATAACTATGCTGAAATTTTCAAGAAAATCCATTCCCTCAAAAGAATCAAGTAATATTTTCAACTTCCTCAGATTTTAAAGAGAATTTGTGTATAGACGATTTTCTATATGGTGATTAAGTATTTGGAGTCAAAAGACTGTATTTCGTAATATTAATAGTATAAGTCACTCTCACATTAATTATAATAATATTCACATGCTAATTACTCGACTAATTATAAGAATTTATAGGTCTTGACTACACAGATTCTCATTCAACGTACTTAAATGAACCTATGCTGAAATTTTGATGAAAATCGATTTTCTCAAAAAATCAAGAAAAATCCCTTGCCTTTGGTCATATTTTCAACTTCCTCATATTTTAATGAAAATCTGGGAATAGATGTTATTCTATAAGGTGATTAAGTATTTGGCGTCAAAAGACTGTATTTTGTAAAATTAAGCATTTAATTAACACTTGGATTAATTATGATAATATTCATATGCTAATTACTTAACTAATTTTACTAATTTTTAGGTTTTGACCACATATTCCTATTCAGCATAATTAAGAGCATCTATGCAAAAATCTGAAAAAATTCATTATTCAAAAAAATCAAGAAAAATACTAGGTTATAGCCTTGCATTTTCATCAGATTTTTAACTTCTTCAGGTTTCAATGAAAATTTGTCTGTGGAAGTTGTTCTGTATGGTGATTAATATCTGGAATCAAAGGACTGCATTTCGAAATATTAAGCGTTTAAATAACACTTGGAATAATTTTATGATATTCAATTGCTCATTACTCTATCAGTTACACGAATTTTTAGGTTTTGACGGCAAATTCTTATTCACCATACATAGAAATATCTATGCTGAAATTTTAAAGAAAATCCATTACCTTAAAAAAAAAAAAAACGAGAAAAATCCTCCGAATTTAATGAAAATTTGGGAATAGATGTTATTCTATATGGTGACTAAGGATTTGGAGTCAAAAGACTGCATTTCGTAATATTAAACGTTTAAGTGACGCTTGGATTAATTTTGATAATATTCAAATGTTAATAACAAATTATACGAATTTTTAGGATTTGATCGAAGATTCTTATTCACCATACGTAAAACCATCTATGCTGAAATTTTGAACAAAATCCATGTTATGAAAAAATCGAGAAAAATCCTATGGCATAGCCGTGCATTTTGATCATATTTTCAACTTCCTCAGATTTTAATGACAATTTGTGTATAGAAGTTATTCTATATCGTGATTAAGTATTTGGACTCAAAGGACTGCATTTCGTACAACTTGGACTAATTATGATAATAGTGAAATGCTAATCACTCTACGTATTAAGGAAATTTTTAGGTTTTAATCGCAAATTTTTATTCATCATATGTAAAAATAAATACGCTGACATTTTGAAGAAAATCCTTAAAAAAAATCTAAGAACTATCCAATGTTATAGCTTTGCATTCTCATCAAATTTTCAACTTCCTCAGATTTTAATGAGAATTTGTGGATAGAAGGTATTCTATATGGTGATTAAGTATTTGGAGACAAAAAAAAAAAAAAAAATGCATTTTGTAATATTAAGCGTTTGATAACACTTGGATTAATTATGATAATATTCATACTCTAATCACTCTATTAATCATAAGAATTCTTGGTTTTGACCGCAAATACTTTGAAGAAAATCCATTACTTCGAAAAAATCGAGAAAAATCCTAGGGTTTAGCCTAGCTTTTTCATCAGATTTTCAACTTCCTCAGATATTCATAGAAATTTCTTGATAGAAGTTATTGTATATGGTGATTAAGTATTTGTAGTCAAAGGACTGCTTTTCCTAATATTAAGCGTTTGATTAACACTTGGATTAATTATAATATTCATATGCTAATTACACTATCAATCATACGAATTTTTAGGTTTTGACCGGAAATTCTCATTCACCATACATAAAAATACCTATGTTGAAATTTTGAAGAAAATCCATTGCTTCAAAAAGATCAAGAGAAATCCTTGCATTTTCATCTGATTTTCAAGTTCCTGAGATTTTAATAAGAATTTGTGAATAGAAGTTATTCTATACGGTGAATAAGTATTTGGAGTCAAAAACTGCATTTCGAAATATTAAGCGTTTAATCAACACTTGGATTGATAATAATAATATTCATATGCTAATTACTCTAATATTTATAAGAATTTTTAGGTTTAGACCACAAATTCTTATTCACCATACGTAAAGATAACTATACTGAAATTCTGAATAAAATCCAATCTTTCAAAAAATCTAGAAAAATCCTCTGGCATAGCCTGGCATTTCCATCAGATTTTGAACTTACTTAGATTTTAAAGAGAATGTGATTATAGAAGATATTATATATGGTGATTAAGCATTTAGTGTCAAAATACTGTATTTCATAACATTAAGTGTTTAAGTAACACTTGGATTAATTATAATGGTATTCACATGCTAAATACTCGATTTATTTCACGAATTTTTAGGATCTGATCGCAGACTCTTAATCACCAAACGTAAAAGATCTATGCTGAAATTGTGTAGATAATACATTTTTTGAAAAAAAATCTAGAAAAATCCTAGGGTATAGCCTTGCATTTTCATCAGATTTTCATCTTACTCAGATTTTAAGGAAAATTTGTGTATAGATGTCATTCTATATGGTGATTAAATATTTGAAGTCAAAGGACAACTTTTTGTACTATTAAGCGTTTAATTAACATTTGGATTAATTTTGATAATATTCAAATGCTAACTACTGTATCAATTATAAGAATTTTTAGGTTTTAACCCCAAATTCTTATTCACTAAACGTAAAAATATCTATACTGAAATTTTGAAGAAAATCAATTCCTTCAAAAAAATCAAGAAAGATCCTAGGGTATAGCCTTGCATTTTCATCAGATTTTCAAATTCCTCGGATTCCAATGAGCATTTGTGCATAGTAGTTATTCTATATGGTGATTAAGTATTTGGAGTAAAAAAAACTGCATTTCTTAATATTAAGCGTTTAATCAACACTTGGATCAATGATGATAATATTCATTTGCTAATTACTCTATCAATTTTAAGAAGTTTTAGATTTTGACAGCAAATTCTTATTCACCATACGTGAGAATATCTATACTGAAATTTTGAAGAAAATCCATCGTTTCCAAAAAATTAAAAAAAAATCCTTGCATTTTCATCAGATTTTCAACTTCCTCAGAATCTATTGAGGATTTGTGTATAGAAATTATTCCATATGGTGATTAAGTATTGCAGCAAAAAAAAAAAAAATGCATTTCGTAATACTGAGCGTTTGATTAACACTTGGATTAATTATAATAATATTCAAATGCAAATTACTCAATTAATTATAAGGATTTTTAGGTTTTGACCACAGATTCCTATTCACCATTTGTAAAAGTAACTATGCTGAAATTTTCAAGAAAATCCATTTCTATAAAAAAATCAAGAAAAATCCTTGGGTATAGCCTTGCATTTTCACAATATTATTATTAGGCGTTTAATCAACATTTGGATCAGTTATGGAAATATTCATATGCTAAATACTCTATTGATTATATGAATTTTTAGGTATTAACGGCATATTCTTATTCACCAGAGGTAAAAATAACATGTTGAAATTTTGAAGAAGATCTATTCCTTCAAAAAAATCAAGAAAATTTACATCAGATTTTGACCTCCCTCAAATATTAATGAGAATTTGTGTATTGAAGTTATTCTATATGGTGATTAAGTATTTGCAGTAAAAAAAACCGCATTTCCTAATATTAAATGTTTAATCAACATTTGGATTGATTATAATAATATTCTTACGCTAGTTACTCTATTAATCATAAGACTTTTTAGGTTTTGAAAAAAAATTCTTACTCACCATACGCAAAATATCGGGAAAAATCCTAGGCTATAGCCAGTCATTTTGCTCAGACTTTCAACTTACTCCAAATTTAATGAAAATTTGGGAATAGATGTTATTCTATATGGTGATTAAGGATTTGGAGTCAAAAGGGTGTATCTCGTAACATTAAGAGTTTAAGTAACACTTGGACTAATTATGATAATATTCCCATGCTATAAACTCAATTAGATATAAGAATTTTTAGGATTTGATCACAGATTACTGAAATTTTGAAGAAAATCCATTTTATGAAAAAATCGAGAAAAATCCTTGGATTTTTCATCAGATTTTTTACTTCCTCAGAATTAATGAAAATTCGTTGATAGAAGTTATTCTATATGGTGATCAAATATTTGGAGTCAAAGAACTACTTTTCCTAATATTAAGCGTTTAATTAACACTTGGATCAATTATAATAATGTTCATATGCTAGATACTCTATTAACTATACGAATTTTCAGGTTTTGACTTGAAATTCCTATTCACCATACGTAAAAATATCTATGTTTAAATTTTGAGGAAAATCCATTTCTTGAAAAAGATCGAGACAAATCCTAGGGTTTAGCCTCTCATTTTTATCAGATTTTCAACTTCCTCAGATTTTAATGAGAATTTGTCCATAGAAGTTATTCTATATGGTGATTAACTATTTGGAGTAAAAAAGATAATTCGCATTTCGTATATTAAGCGTTTGATTAGCAGTTGGATTAAATATAATGATATTCATATGCAAATTACTCCAATGATTTTTTAGGTTTTCAAAACAGATCCTAATTCACCTTACGTAAACATAACTATGCTGAAATTTTCAAGAAAATCCATTCCCTCAAAAAAATCAAGTAATATTTTCAACTTCCTCAGATTTTAAAGAGAATTTGTGTATAGAAGATTTTCTATATGGTGATTAAGTATTTGGAGTCAAAAGACTGTAATTCGTAATATTAAGAGTATAAATCTCTCTCACATTAATTATAATAATATTCACATGCTAATTACTCGACTAATTATAAGAATTTATAGGTCTTGACTACACAGATTCTTATTCAACGTACTTAAATGAACCTATGCTGAAATTTTGATGAAAATCGATTTTCTCAAAAAATCAAGAAAAATCCCTTGCCTTTGGTCATATTTTCAACTTCCTCATATTTTAATGAAAATCTGGGAATAGATGTTATTCTATAAGGTGATTAAGTATTTGGCGTCAAAAGACTGTATTTTGTAAAATTAAGCATTTGATTAACACTTGGATTAATTATGATAATATTCATATGCTAATTACTTAACTAATTTTACTAATTTTTAGGTTTTGACCACATATTCCTATTCAGCATAATTAAGAACATCTATGCAAAAATCTGAAAAAAATCCATTGTTCAAAAAATCGAGAAAAATTCTCAGCTTTATACCCAAGCATTTTGCTCAGGTTTTCGATCTCCTCGGATCTTATTGAAAATCTGGTAATATGTGTATATATGTTATTCTATATGGTGAATAAGTATTTGGAGTCAAAAGACTGCATTTCGAAGTATTAAGCGTTTAAGTAACACTTGGACTAATCATGATAATATTCACATGCTAAATACTCAATTAATCAAGTGAATTTTTAGGATTTGATGGCAGATTCTTATTCAGCATACGCAAAGATATCTGTGCTGAAATTTTGAAGAAAATCCATTTTTTCAAAAAATTATCAGATTTTCAACTTCCTCAGATTTTAATGAAAATTTGTGCGCAGAAGTTATTATATATGGTGATTAAGTATTTGGAGTGAAAGGACTGCATTTCGTAATATTAGGCGTTTAATTAACACTTGGATTAATTATAGTAATATTCAAATTCTGATTACTCTCTTCATTATACGAATTTTTAGGTTTTAACCGCAAATTCTTATTCACCATACGTAAGAAATACCTATGCTGAAGTTTTGAAGAAAATCCATTCCTTCAAAAAAATTAAGAAAAATCCTATGTTATAGCCTTCCATTTTCACCAGATTTTTAACTTCTTCAGATTTTGAATGAAAATTTGTGTGTAGAAGTTATTGCATAAGGTGATTAAGTATTTGGAATCAAAGGACTGCATTTCGAAAAATTAAGCATTTAATTAACATTTGGATTAATTTTATGATATTCAAATGCTAATTACTCTATCAATTATATGAATTTTTAGATTTTGACCGCAAATTCTTATTCACCATACATAGAAATATCTATGCTGAAATTTCAAAGAAAATCCATTATCTTAAAAAAAAGAAAAAAAAAAACGAGAAAATCCTAGGCTATAGCCTGGCATTTTGCTGAGACTTTCAACTTTCTCATAATTTATTGATAATTTGTGTTTAGATGTTATTGTTTATGGTGATTAAGTATTTGGAGTGAAAAGGCTGCATTTTTAAATATGAAGCATTTAAGTAACCCTTGGATTAATTATGATAATATTCATATGATAATTACTCGACTAATTATAAGAATTTTTAGGTTTTGATCACAGATTCTAATTTAGCATAATTAAGGGCATCTATAATGAAATTAAAGAAAAATCCATTAAAGAAAATGAAGAAAAATTTGCATTTTGCTCAGATTTTCAACCTCCTCGGATTTTAATGAAAATCTGGAAATAGATGTTATTCTATATGATGATTAAGTATTTGGATCAAAAGACTGCATTTCATAATATTAAACGTTTAAGTAACACTTGGATTAATTATAATAATATTCACATGCTAAATAATTAATTATACGAATTTTTAGGATTTGATCGAAGATTCTTATTCACCATACGTAAAACTATCTATGCTGAAATTTTGAACAAAATCCATGTTATGAAAAAACTCGAGAAAAATCCTATGGTATAGCCATGCATTTTGATCATATTTTCAACTTCCTCAGATTTTAATGACAATTTGTGTATAGAAGTTATTCTATATCGTGATTAAGTATTTGGACTCAAAGGACTGCATTTCGTACAACTTGGACTAATTATGATAATAGTGAAAAAACAAAAAAAATCTATGAATTATGGAAATTTTTAGGTTTTAACCACAAATTTTTATTCATCATACGTAAAAATAAATACGCTGACATTTTGAAATAAGTCCATTCCTTCAAAAGAATCTAAGAAATATCCGAGGTTATAGCTTTGCAATTCTCATCAGATTTTCAACTTCCTCAGATTTTAATGAGAATTTGTGTATAGAAGTTATCTTATATGGTTATTGAATATTTGGAGAAAAAAAACTGCATTTCGTATATTAAGCGTTTGATTAACAGTTGGATCAAATACAATAATATTCATATGCAAATTACTCCAATATCTTTTTAGGTTTTCAGAACAGATCCTAATTCACCTTACGTAAAAATAACTATGCTGAAATTTTCAAGAAAACCCATTCTTTCAAAAAATCAAGTAATATCTTCAATTTCCTCAGATTTTAATGAGAATTTGTGTATAGAAGATTTTCTATATGGTGATTAAGTATTTGGAGTCAAAAGACTGTATTTCGTAATATTAAGAGTATAAGTCTCTCTCACATTAATTAAAATAATATTCACATGCTAAATACTCGATTAATTATACTCGATTAATTGTAAGAATTTTTAGGATTTGATCACAGATTCTTATTCACCGTATGTAAAAATGTCTACGCTGAAATTTTGAAGAAAATCCATTTATTCAAATAAAAAAAAAAGAGAAAAATCCTAGTCTATATATAGCCTGTCATTTTGCTCAGACTTTTAACTTACTCATAATTTAAAGAAAATCAGGGAATAGATGTTATTCTATATGGTGATTAAGTATTCGGAGTCAAAAGACTGTATTTCGTAATATTAAGCGTTTACGTAACACTTGGATTAATTATGATAATATACACATGCTAAATACTCAATTAATTATACGAATTTTTTGGATTTGATCGCAGATTTTTATTCACCATACTTAAGAATATATATGCTGAAATTTTGAAGAAAAACCATTCTATGAAAAAAATCGAGAAAAATCCTTGGGTATAGCCTTGCATTATCATTAGATTCTTTACTTTCTCAGATTTTGAGGAATAATTCTGTATAGAAAGTATTCTATAGGATGTTTAAGAAACTGGTGTCAAAGAACTGCGTTTAGTACTAGTAGGCGTTTAATTTACACTTGTTTTAATCATGGCAGTATCTAGATACTAATTACTCGATAAATTATACGAATCTTTGGGTTTTGACCGCAAATTCTTATTCACCATACGTAAAAATGTCTATGCTGAGATTTTGAAGAAAATTCATTTCTTCCAAAAAATTAAAAATTAAAATCAAAATTAAAATTAAGATTGAAATCAAAATTAAAAAAAATCCTAGGTTATAATCAAAATTGAAATTAAAAAAAATCCTAGGTTATACTATAGACTTGCATTTTCATTAGATTTTCAGCTTCCTCAGATTTCAATGGGAATTTGTGTGCAAAAGTTATTCTATATGGTGATTAGGTATTTGTAGTCAAAAAACTGCGTTTCGTAATAGTAAGTGTTTAATTAACACTTGGATTAATTATGATAATATTCATATGCTAATTAATCTCTTGATTATAAGAATTTCTAGGTTTTGACGGAGAATTCTTATTCACCATACGTAAAAATACCTATGCTGAAATTTGAAGAAAATTCTTTATTGAAAAAAGTGAGAAAAATCCATGTTAGCCTGGCATTTTGATGGGTTTCAGCTTCCTCAGATTTTAATGATAATTTGTGTATAGAAGTTATTCTAATGGTGATTAGAATTTGGAGCATAGATTGGATTTAGTATTATTAGCGTTTAAATTTAAAACTTGGATATTAATTACAAAATTCAAATGCCAATTGCTTTTATCAATTATACGAATTTTTAGGTTTTAAACCGGGAAATTCCACCATACGTAAAAACAACTACGCTGAAATTTTGAAAAAAATCCATTTCTTCAAAAAAAAAAAAAAAGAAAAATCCTAGTTTAACTTGCATTTTCATCAGATTTTCAACTTCCTCAGATTTAATAAGAATTGTGTAATAGAAGTTTTCCTATATGGTGATTAGTATTTGGAGTAAAAAAAAACTACTTTTCATAATATTAAGCGTTTGATTAACACTGGATTAATCATAATAATATTCCTATGCTAATTACTCAATCAATTATAAGAATTTTTAGGTTTTGACCGCAAATTCTTATTTCCAAAAGTTAAGATATCTTTTACTGAAGTTTTAAAGAAAATCCATTGCTTCAAAAAGAATAGAAAAAAAAAAAATCCTGGGTTTAGTCTAGCATTTTCATGAGATTTTCAACTTCCTCGGATTTTGATTAGAATTTGTGAATAGAAGTTATTGTTTATTGTGATCAATATTCGGAGTCAAGGAACTGCTTTCCCTAATATTAAGAGTTTCATTAACACTCGGATAATTTAAAGATAATATTCAATACATTGCTCTAGAATTATGCTAATTTTTGGGTTTTCAAACTCCAAATTTTTATTCACCATACGTAAAAATAATCATGTTGAAATTTTAAGGAAAATCCATTTCTTGAAAAAAAAAAAATTAAGAAGAATGCTAGGCATTTATCAGATTGTCATTTCCTCAGATTTTAATGAGAATTTGTGCATAGAAGTTATTCTAGATGATGATTAATATCGGGCAGTAAAAAAAACTGCATTTCGTAATATTAAGCGTTTGTTTAACACTTGGTTTGATTATGATAATATTCATATGCTAATACTCTATCAATTATAAGAATTTTTAGGTTTGACCAAAATTTGTATTCACAACACGTAAAACATATCCATGGGGAAAAATTTTGAGAAATTCCATTTCTTAAAAAAAAAATCGAGAAAGATCCTAGCCAGTCATTTTGCTCAGATTTTCAACTTCCTCAAAATTTGATTGAAAATTGGAATAAGAGTTATTCTATATGGTGATTAAGCATTTAGAGTCAAAAGCCTGTAATTTTGAAAATTAAAGAAAAATCCTCTCAAAATTTAAATTTTAATAATATTCACATGCCCAAATTTCTCGACTAAAAAAAAAGAATTTATGGGCTTACTAACACAGATTCCCCAATTTAACGGGACTTAAATGAACCTAAAAGCTTTAAAATTTTTAAGAAAATCGATTTTTTCAAAAAATTAAGAAAAATCCCTTGCCTTTGGTCATATTTTCAAATTCCTCATATTTTTTAAAAGAAAATCTGGAATAGAGTTATTCTATAGGTGATTAAGTATTGGCGTCAAAAGACTGATTTGTAAAAATTTAAACATTTAATTAACACTTGGATTAATTATGATAAATTCATATGCTAATTACTTAACTAATTTTACAATTTTTAGGTTTTGACACAAAATTCCTATTCAGCATAATTTAAAAGCATCTATGCAAAATCTGAAAAAAATTCATTTTCAAAAAAATCAAGAAAAATACTGGTTATACCTGCATTTCATCAGATTTTTAACTTCTTCAGGTTTCAATGAAAATTTGTCTGTGGATGTTATTTGTATGGTGATTAATATCTGGAATCAAAGGACTGCATTTTCGAAATATTAAGCGTTTAATAACACTTGGAATAATTTATGATATTCAAATTTCTCATTACTCAATCAGTTACAAGAATTTTTTTGGTTTTGACGGGAAATTCTTATTCACCATACATAGAATATCTATACTGAAATTTTGAAGAAATCCATCGTTTCCAAAAAATAAAAAAAAATCTTGCATTTTCATCAGATTTTCAACTTCCTCAGAATCTATTGAGGATTTTGTATAGAAATTATTCCATATGGTGATTAAGTATTGCAGCAAAAAAAAAAAAATGCATTTCGTAATACTGAGCGTTTGATTAAACACTTGGATTAATTATAACAATATTCAAATGCAAATTACTCAATTAATTATAAGGATTTTTAGGTTTTGACCACAGATTCCTATTCACCATTTGTAAAAGTAAACTATGCTGAAATTTTCAAGAAAATCCATTCCTTCAAAAAAATCAAGAAAAATCCTAAGGTATAGCCTTGCATTTTCACAAGATTATTATTAGGCGTTTAATCAACATTTGGATTAATTATGAAAAATATTCATATGCTAAATACTCTATTGATTATATGAATTTTTAGGTATTAACGGCATATTCTTATTCACCAGAAGTAAAATAACATGTTGAAATTTTGAAGAAGATCTATTCCTTCAAAAGATCAAGAAAATTTACATCAGATTTTGACCTCCCTCAAATTTTAATGAGAATTTGTGTATAGAAGTTATTCTATATGGTGATTAAGTATTTGAACTTAAAAAAGATGTATTTCCTAATACTAAGCGTTTGATTAACACTTGGATTAATTATAATAATATTCTTACGCTAGTTACTCTATTGATTACAAGACTTTTTAGGTTTTGAAAACAAATTCTTACTCACCATACGTAAACAAAAATTCTATGCTGACAGTTTGAAAAATATCCATTTCTTCAAAAAACATTGAGAAAAATCCTAGGCTATAGCCAGTCATTTGCTCAGACTTTCAACTTACTCCGAATTTAATGAAAATTTGGGAATAGATGTTATTCTGTATGGTGCTTAAGGATGTGGAATCAAAAGGGTGTATCTCGTAATATTAAGCGTTTAAGCAACACTTGGACTAATTATGATAATATTCCCATGCTATATACTCAATTAGATATAAGAATTTTTAGGATTTGATCACAGATTCTTATTCACCATACGTAAAAATATCTATACTGAAATTTTGAAGAAAATTCATTTTATGAAAAAATCGAGAAAAATCCTTGGTTTTTTCATCAGATTTTTAACTTCCTCAGATTTTAATGAAAATTCGTTAACAGAAGTTATTCTATATGGTGATCAAATTTTGGAGTCAAAGAACTACTTTTCCTAATATTAAGCGTTTAATTAACACTTGGATCAATCATAATAATGTTCATATGCTAGATACTCTATTAACTATACGAATTTTTAGGTTTTGACTTGAAATTCCTATTCACCATACGTAAAAAATTTTGTTTAAATTTTGAGGAAAATCCATTTCTTTAAAAAGAAACGAGACAAAATCCTAGGGTTTAGCCTCTCATTTTTATCAGATTTTCAAAATTCCTCAGATTTTAATGAGAATTTGTCCATAGAAGTTTTCTATATGGTGATTAAACTATTTGGAGTAAAAAGATATTCGCATTTCGTATATTAAGCGTTTGATTAGCAGTTGGATTAAATATAATATATTCATTATGCAAAAATTTCTCCAATGATTTTTTAGGTTTTCAAAACAGATCCTAAATTTACCTTACGTAAACATAACTATGCTGAAATTTTCAAGAAAATCCATTCCCTCAAAAAAAACAAGTAATATTTTTAACTTCCTCAGATTTTAAAGAGAATTTGTGTATAGAAATTTTTTATATGGTGATTAAGTATTTGGAGTCAAAAAACTGTAATTTTGTAATATTAAAGTTAATCACTCTCACATTAATTATAATAATATTCACATGCTAATTACTCGACTAATTATAAGAATTTATAGGTCTTGACTACACAGATTCTTATTCAACGTACTTAAAAAGAACCTATGCTGAAATTTTGATGAAAATCGATTTTTCTCAAAAAATCAAGAAAAATCCCTTTCCCTTTTGGGCAATTTTCAACTTCCTCATATTTTAAAAAAAAAAACTGGGAAAAGATGTTATCTATAAGGTATAAGTTTTGGCGTCAAAAAACTGTATTTGTAAAAAATTTAAACTTTATTAACCCTTGGGTTTTTTTATGATAAAAATCTATGCAATTACTTAACTAAATTTTTTAATTTTTGGTTTTGACCACATAATTCCCATTTAGCATAATTAAAAACACATGCAAAAATCTGAAAAAAACCCTTTTCAAAAAGAAAAAATTTCCACTTTTTACCCAAGCATTTTGCTCAGGTTTTCGTCTCCTCGGGTTTATTGAAAACTGGTAAAATTGATATATGTTATTCTATATGGTAATAAATATTTGGGGTCAAAGACTGCATTTCGAAGTATTTAAACGTTTAAGTAACACTTGGACTAATCATATAATATTCACATGCTAAATACTCAATTAATAAGTGAATTTTTAGGATTTGATGGCAGATTCTTATTCAGCATACGCAAAAGATATCTGTGCTGAAATTTTGAAGAAAATCCATTTTTCAAAAATAGATTTATCAGATTTTTCAAAACTTCCTCAGATTTTAATGAAAATTTGTGCGCAGAAGTTATTATATATGGTGATTAAGTATTTGGAGTGAAAGGACGCATTTCGTAATATTGGCGTTAATTAACACTTGGATTAATTATAGATATTTAAATTCTGATACTCTTCATTTTTAAAAATTTTAGGTTTTAAACCCCAAATTCTTATTCACCATACGTAAGAAATACTATGCTGAAAATTTTGAAAAAAATCCATTCCTTCAAAAAAATTAAGAAAATCCTAGGTTATAGCTTCCATTTTCACCAGATTTTTAACTTCTTCAGATTTTGAATGAAAATTTGTGTAGAGAAGTTATTGCATAGGTGATTAAGTATTTTGGAATCAAAGACTTGCATTTCGAAAATTAAGCATTTAATTAACATTGGATTAATTTATGATATTCAAAAGCTAATTACTCTATCAATTATATGAATTTTTAGATTTTTACCGCAAATTCTTATTCACCATACATAAATATCTATGCTGAAATTTTCAAAGAAAATCCATTATCTTAAAAAAAGAAAAAAAAAAACGAAAAATCTAGGCTATAGCCTGCATTTGCTGAGACTTTCAATTTTCATAATTTATGATAATTTGTGTTTAGATGTTATTGTTTATGGTGATTAAGTATTTGGAGTGAAAAGCTGCATTTTAAAAATGAAGCATTTAAGTAACCCTTGGATTAATTATGATAATATTCATATGTAATTAAATCGACAATTATAAAATTTTTAGGTTTTGATACACAGATTTATTTAGCATAATAAAAAGCAATCTATAATGAAATTAAAAAAATCCATTAAAAAAATGAAGAAAAAATTTTCATTTTGCTCAGATTTTCAACCTCTCGGGTTTTAATGAAAATCTGGAAATAGATGTTATTCTATATGGTGATTAAGTATTTGGATCAAAAGACTGCATTCTAATATTTAAACGTTTAAATAACACTTGGATTAATTATAATAATATTCACATGCAAATAAAATTTAAATTTTACGAATTTTTAGGATTTGATCGAAGATTCCCTTTTTCACCATACGTAAAACTATCTATGCTGAAATTTTTAACAAAAATCCATGTTTTGAAAAAACTCGAGAAAATCCCATGGTATAGCCTGCATTTTGATCATAATTTTTCAACTTCCTCAGATTTTAATGACAATTTGTGATAGATTTTCTATACGTGTTAGTATTTGGGCTCAAAGGACTTTCATTTCGTCAAAATGGGCTAATATGATAATAGTGAAATGATCACTCTATGAATATGGAAATTTTTAGGTTTTAACCACAAATTTTTATTCATCATAGTAAAAATAAATAGCTTGACATTTTGAAATAAATCCATTCCTTCAAAAGAATCTAAGAAATATCGAGGTTTTAGTTTGAATTCCCTCAGATTTTCAAACTTCCCCCGAAATTTTTAAAGAGAATTTGTGTTATTTGATGTTATTCTATATGGTGATTAAGATTTTGGAGACAAAAAACTGCATTTCGCAATATTAAGCGTTTGGTAACACTTGGATTAATTATGATAATATTCATATGCTAATCAGTCTATTAATCATAAGAATTCTTGGTTTTGACCGCAAATTCTTATTCATAATACGTAAAAATATCTATGCAGAAATATTGAAGAAAATCCATTCCTTCATTAGATTTTCATTTCCTCAGATTTTAATAGAAATTTGTTATAGAAGTCATTCTGTATAGTGATTCGTATTTGAAGAAAAAAAACTGGATTTCGTAATATTAAGCGTTTGGTTAACACTTGGAATAATTATGATAATATTCATATGCTAATTAATCTCTTGATTATAAGAATTTCTAGGTTTTGACGGAGAATTCTTATTCACCATACGTAAAAATACCTATGCTGAAATTTTGAAGAAAATTCATTTATTGAAATTAGTTGAGAAAAATCCTATGGTGTAGCCTGGCATTTTGATGAGGTTTTCAGCTTCCTCAGATTTTAATGATAATTTGTGTATAGAAGTTATTCTACATGGTGATTAAGAATTTGGAGTCATAGGATTGGATTTAGTATTGTTAGGCGTTTAATTAACACTTGGATATTTAATTACAATATTCAAATGCCAATTGCTCTATCAATTATACGAATTTTTAGGTTTTAACCGGAAATTCACCATACGTAAAAACAACTACGCTGAAATTTTGAAAAAAATCCATTTCTTAAAAAAAAAAAAAAACAAGAAAAATCCTAGGTTAAACTTGCATTTTCATCAGATTTTCAACTTCCTCAGATTTTAATAAGAATTTGTGTATAGAAGTTTTCCTATATGGTGATTAGGTATTTGGAGTAAAAAAAAACTACATTTCATAATGTTAAGCGTTTGATTAACACTCGGATTAATCATAATAATATTCCTATGCTAATTACTCTATCAATTATAAGAATTTTTAGGTTTTGACCGCAAATTCTTATTTACCATAAGTTGAAATATCTATACTGAAGTTTTGAAGAAAATCCATTGCTTCAAAAGAATTAGAAAAAAAAAATCCTTGGGTTTAGTTTAGCATTTTCATGAGATTTTCAGCTTCCTCGGATTTTGATTAGAATTTGTGAATAAAAGTTATTGTTTATTGTGATCAAGTATTCGGAGTCAAGGAACTGCTTTTCCTAATATTAAGAGTTTCATTAACACTCGGATTAATTATGATAATATTCAAATACTAATTGCTCTATGAATTATGCGAATTTTTAGGTTTCAACTCCAAATTCTTATTCACCATACGTAAAAATAATTGTGCTGAAATTTTAAGGAAAATCCATTTCTTGAAAAAAAAAAAAAATTAAGAAGAATGCTAGGGCATTTTCATCAGATTTTCAGCTTCCTCAGATTTTAATGAGAATTTGTGCATAGAAGTTATTCTAGATGATGATTAAGTATCTGTAGTAACAAAACTGCATTTCGTAATATTAAGCGTTTGATTAACACTTGGATTGATCATGATAATATTCATATGCTAATTACTCTATCAATTATAAGAATTTTTAGGTTTTGACAATAAATTTGTATTCACAACACGTGAAAACATATCCATGCGGAAATTTTGAAGAAATTCCATTTCTTCAAAAAAAAAATCGAGAAAGATCCTAGCCAGTCATTTTGCTCAGATTTTCAACTTCCTCAAAATTTGATGAAAATCTGGGAATAGATGTTATTCTATATGGTGATTAAGCATTTAGAGTCAAAAGCCTGCTTTTCGTTAAATTAAGCATTTCATTAAAACTTGGATTGATTATAATAATATTCACATGCCAATTACTCGATTAATTATAGGAATTTTAGGTATTGACTAGATTCTTCTTCAGCATAATTAAGAACATCTATGCTGAAATTTGCAAAAAAAAAAAAAAAAATCCATTCTTCAGTAATATCAAGAAAAATTCTCGGTTGTATATACCCTAGCATTTTGCTCAGATATTCAAGTAACACTTGAATTAATTATGATAATATTCACATGCTAAATACTCGATTAAGTATACGAATTTTTTGAATTTGATCAAAGATTCTTATTCACCACACGTAAAAATATCTATACTGAAATTTTGAAGAAAATCCATCGTTTGAAAAAAACCGAGAAAAATCCTATGGTACATTTGTAGCCTTGCATTTTCATAAGATTTTCAACTTCCTCAGATTTTAATAAAAATTTGTGTATAGATGTTATTCTATATGGTGATCAAGTATTTGGATTCAAAGGACTGCATTTCGTAATATTAGGCGTTTGATTAACACCTGGATTAATTATGATAATATTCAAATGCTAATTACTCTACTAATTATACGAATTTTTATATTCCAACCGCAAATTCCTATTCATCATAGGCAAAAATAACTATGCTGAAATTTTGAAGAAAATCCATTCCTTAAAAAAAAAAATCAAGAAAAATCCTTGATTTTCAAATTCCTCAGATTTTAGTGAGAATTTGTGTATAGAAGTTATTCTATATGGAAAATAAGCATTTGGAGTTAATGGACTGCATTTCCTGATATGAATTTTAATCAACACTTGGATTAATCATAATAATATTCATATCCCAATTACTCTATTAATTATACGAAGTTTAAGTTTTGACCACAAATTCTTATTCACCATATCTAAAAATATCTATGCTGAAATTTTGAAGAAAATACATTTCTTCAAAAAAAATCGAGAAAAATCCTAGGGTGTGTCTCACATTCTGATCAGATTTTCGACTGCCTCAGATTTTAATGAAAATTTGTGTGTAGAAATTATTCTATTCGGTGATTAAGTATTTGGAGTCAAAAGACTGCATTTCGCAATATTAAGCATTTTATTAACACTTGCATTAATTATGATTATATTCAAATGCTAATTTCTCTGTCAATTATAGGAACTTTTAGGTTTTGACAGCAAATTCTTATTCACCATACCTAAAAATAGGTATGCAGAAATTTTAAAGAAAATCCATTATCACAAAAAATCGAGATAAAACATTTTGCTCAGACTTTTAACTCAAAATCTAATCAGAATCAGTGCATAGATGTCCCTCTATATGCTGATTAAGTATTTGGCGCCAAACAACTGCATTTCGTAAAATTAAGCATTTAATTAACACTTGGATTAATCATGATAATAATAATATGCTAATGACTCGCCTAATTATACGCATTTTTAGGTTTTGACCACAAATTCTTATTCAGCATGATTAAGTGCCTCTATGCTGAAATTTACAAAAAAAAGAGAAAAATCCATTTTTCAAAAAAATCAAGAAATAAAACGTCTTGGCTATATACCTAGCATTTTCTGTGATTTTCAACCTCCTCGGATTTTAAAGAAAATATGGTAATGTATGTTATTCTATATGGTGATTAAGTATTTGGAGTCAAAAGACTGCATTTCGTTATATCAAGCGTTTAAGTAACACTTGGAATAATTATGACAACATTCACATAGTAAGTACATGATTAATTATTAGATTTTTTAGGATTTGATTGCAGATTCTTATTCACCATACGTAAAAATATGTATGCTGAAATTTTGACTAAAATCCATCGTTTCAAAAACTCAAGAAAAATCTGATCAAAATGCAAGGCATTTTGATCAGACTATCAACTTCCTCAGATTTTAATGAAAATTTGTGTATAAAAGTTATTTTATATTGTGATTAAGTATTTGAAGCCAAAGGACAGCATTTCATGATATTAGGTGTTTAATTGACACTTGCATCAATTACAATAAAATTCAAATGCTAATTACTCTATCAATTATACGAATTTTCATGTTTTGACCGCAAATTCTTTTTCACCATACTTAAGAATATCTATGCTGAAATTTTGAAGAAAATCCATGCCTACAAAAAATCAAGAAAAATCCTTTGGTATAGCTTTGCATTTTCACCAGAATTTCTACTTCCTCTGAATTTAATGAGAATTTGTTTATAAAGGTTATTCTATATGGTGATTAATATTTGGAGTAAAAAAAAAACTGCATTTCATAATATTAAGCATTTAATCAACACTTGGATTAATCATGATAATATTCACATGCTAACTACTGTTTTATCTTTAAGAAGTTTTAGATTTTGACCGTAAAACTTGTTTTACCATACGTAAAAAAATATCTATGCTGAAATTTTGAAGAAATTTCATTTCTTCAAAAAGAATCGAGAAAAAATCCTAGCATTTTGCTAAGACATTCAACTTCCTAAGAATTTAATGAAAATCTGTGTATTAATGTTATTCTATATGGTGATTAAGCATTTGGCGTCAAAAGCCTGCATTTCTTTAATTAAGCATTTGATTAACACTTGGATTAATTATAATAATATTCATATGCCAATCACTCGACTGATTATACGTTTTTTAGGTTTTGATCACGGTTTCTTCTTTAGTATAATTAAGAGCATCTATGCTGAATTTGCAAAAAAAAAAAAAAAAAAATGCATTTAAAATAATCAAGAAAAATCCTCGGCTTTCTATCTTAGCATTTTGCGAAGATTTTCAACCTCCTCGGATTTTAATGAAAATCTAGGAATTCATGTTATTCTATATAGTGATTAAGTATTTGCAGTCAAAAGACTGCATTTCCTAATATTAAGCGTTTAGATAAATCTTCGATTAATTATGATAATATTCAAATCCTAAATACTCGATTAATTACACGAATTTTTTGGCTTCGACCACAGATTCTTATTCAACATACGTAAAAATATCTATGCTGAGATTTTGTAGAAAATCCATTCTTTAAAAAAATCAGAAAACATCCTATGAAAGAGCCTTGCATTTTGATCAGATTTTCAGCTGACTCAGATTTTAATAAAAATTTGTGTATTGAAATTATTCTATATGGTGATTAAATATTTGGAGTGAAAAAACTGCATTTCGTAATATTAAGCGTTTAATTAACACTTGGATTAATTATGATAAAATTCATACGCTCATTACCATATTGATTATAGGAATTTTTAGTTTTTGACCACAAATTCCTATTCACCATACGTAAAGATTTCTATGCTGAAATTTTGAAGAAAATCCATTATTTCAAAAAAGAAAAAAAAAAGAAAGTCAAGAAAAATCATATAGCATATATATAGCCTTGCATTTTCATCAGATTTTCAACTTCCTCAGATTTTAATGAAAATTTGTGTATAGAAGTTATTCTATATAATGATTAAGTATTTGGAGTAAAAGACCTACATTTCTTAACAATAGGCGTTTAATTAACACTTGGATTAATTATGATAATATTCAAATGCTAATTACTATATTGATTATAGGAATTTTTAGTTTTTGACCATAAATTCCTATTCACCATACGTAAAAATAACTATGTTGATATTTTGAAGAAGATCCATCTCTTCAAAAAATCAAGAAAAGTCCTATGGTATAGCTTTGCATTTTCATTAGATTTTCAGCTTCCTCAGATTTTAATGAGAATTTGTTTATAGGAGTTATTCTATATGGTGATTAAGTATCTAAAGTAAAAAAAAAAACTGTATTTCGTAATATTAAGCGTTTAATCAATACTTGGATTAATAATGATAATATTCATATTCTAATTACTCTATCAATTATAAGAATTTTAGGTTCTGACAGGCAAATTCTTAATCACCATATGTAAAGATATCTATGCTGAAATTTTGAACAAAATACATTATTTCAAAAAAAGAATGTAAAAAAAAACCTATGGTATAGCCTTGCATCTTGATCAGATTTTCAACTTCCTCAGATTTTAATGAAAATTTGTGTATAGAAGTTATTCTATATAATGATTAAGTATTAGGAGTAAAAGACCTACATTTCTTAACAATAGGCGTTTTATTAACACTTGGATTAATTATGATGATATTCAAATGCTAATTACTATATTGATTATAGGAATTTTTAGTTTTTGACCACAAATTCCTATTCACCATACATAAGAATAACTATGCTGATATTTTGAAGAAGATCCATCTCTTCAAAAAATCAAGAAAAATCCTATGGTATAGCTTTGCATTTTCATTGGATTTTCAGCTTCCTCAGATTCTAATGAGAATTTATTTATAGAAGTTATTCTATATGGTGATTAAGTATTTTGAGTAAGAAAATGCATTTCGGATTATTAAGCGTTTAATTAACACTTGGATTGATTATAATGATATTCATATGCTAATTACTCTACTAATTAAAAGAATTTTTAGGTTTTGACCACAATTTTTTATTCACCATACGTAATAATATCTATACAGAAATTTTGAAAAAAAAAATTCGTTTCTTTAAATAAGATCAAGAAAATCCTAGGGTTCAGCCAAGCATTTCATCAGATTTTCATCTTCCTCAGATATTAATGAAAATTTGTTAATAGAAGTTATTCTATACGGTGGTTGAATAGTTGGAGTCAAATAACTGCATTGCCTAATATTAAACGTTTAATCAACACTTGGATTAGTTATAATAATATTCTTATGATAATTCCTCTATTAATGATATGAAGTTTTAGGTTTTGGCCTAAAATTCTTATTCATCATGCTAAAAATATCTATGCTGAAATTTTGAAGAAACCCTATTTCTTTAAAAAAGATAAAATCAAGAAAAATTCTCGGGTATACATAGCCTTGCATTTTATCAGATTTTGAACTTCCTCAGATTTTAATGAGAATTTGAGTATAGAAGTTATTCTATATGGTGATTAAGCATTTGGAGTCAAAGAACTGCATTTCGTGATAATAAACATTTAATCAACACTTGCATCAATTATAATTACATTCAAATGCTAATTGCTCTATCAGTCATATGAATTTTTAGGTTTTGACTGCAAATTAATATTCACCATACGTAAAAAATACCCATACTGAAATTTTGAAAAAGATCCAATTTTGAAAATAAAATCGAGAAGAATCCTAAACTACATGGCATTTTGCCCAGATTTTCAACTTCCTCAGAATTTAATGAAAATCATTGTATAGGTGTTACTTTAGATGGTGATTAAGTATTTAGCGTTAAAAAGCTGCATTTTGTAAAATTAAGCATTTGATTAATACTTGGATGAATTATGGTAATATTTATATGCTAATTACTCGACTAGTTATACGAATTTTCAGGTTTTCACCACAGATTCTTATTCACCATAATCAGGAGCACCTATGCTGAAATTTGCAAAAAAAAAAAAAATCCATTCTTTAAAAAAATCCAGAAAAAGTCTTGGCTATAAACTCTAGCATTTTGCTCAGATTTTCAACCTCCTCAGATTTTAATGAAAATGTGGTAATAAATGTTATTCTATATGGTGATTAAGTATTTGGAGTCAAAAGACTTCATTTCGTAATATTAAACGTTTAAGTAACACTTGGATTAATTATAGTAATATTCACATGCTAAATACTCGATTGATTATACGAACTTTTAGGATTTGATCGCAGATTCTTATTCATCTTAGGTAAAAATATCTATGCTGAGATTTTGAAAAAAAAATCCATTGTTTTAAAAAAATCAAGAAAAATGCTATGTTATAGCCATGTATTTTGATAAGATTTTCGTCTGCCTCAGATCTTAATGAAAATTTGTATAAAGAAGTTATCATATACGGTGATTAAGTATTTGGGGTAAAGGAATGCATTTCATGATATAAGGCGTTTAATTAACATTTGGATATATTATAATAATATTCAAATGCTAATTACACCATCAATTATACGAATTTTTAGGTTTTGACTAGAAATTCTTTTTCACCATTCACCAAAGATCAAGAAAAATCCTAAGATAAAGCCATGCATTTTCATCAGATTTTCAAATTCTTCAGATTTTAATGAGAATTTGTGTATAGAAGTTATTATGTATGGTGATTAAGTATCTGGAATCAAAGGACTGCCTTTCGTAATATTAAGCGTTTCATTAACACTTGGATGAATTATAATATTCGTATGCTAATTACTCTATTAATCTTAAGACAGTTTTAGATCCTGACCACAAATTCTTATTCACCATACGTAAAGATACCTATGTAGAAATTTTGAAGAAAATCCATTTCTTCAAAAAGAATCGAGAAATATCCTGGTATCTTCGCCAGACATTCAACTTCCTCAGAATTTAATGAAAATCTGGGAATAGGTGATATTCTATATGATAATTAAGTATTTGGAGTAAAAAAAATGCATTTCGTAATATCAAGCGTTAATTAAACATTTGGATTAATTAACATAATATTCACATGTTAATTACTCGATTGATTATACGAATTTCAAGGTTTTGACCACATATTCTTATTCAGCATATATTAGAGCATCTATGCTGATATTTTGAAGAAAATCCATATTTTCAAAAAATCAAGAAAAATCTGCATTTGGTCAGATTTTCAACTTCCGTTTTTAATGAAAATCAGTGTATAGGTGTTACTTTATGTGGTGATAAAGTATTTGGTCAAAAGACTGCATTTCGTAAAATTAAGCATTTAATTAACACTTGGACTAATTATGATAATTTTCGCATGCTAATTACTCAATTGATAATACGAATTTTTAGGTTTTGACCGCTAATTCTTTTTCAGCATACTTGAGAGAATCTATGCTGAAATTTTCAAGAAAATCCATTCTTCAAAAAAAAAATCAAGAAAAATCCACAATCTATGCATTTTGTTCAGATTTTCAACTTCCTCAGATTTTAATGAAAATCTGCGTATAGATATTATTCTATATGGTGATTATGTATTTGGTGTCAAAAGACTGCATTTCCTAATATCAAGTGCTTACATAACACTTGGATTGATTATGATATTCATATGCAAATTACTCGACTAATTATACGAATTCATAGGTTTTGCCCACAGATTCTTATTCACCATAATTAAGAGTATCTATGCTGAAATTTGCAAGAAAATCCATTTTTTCAAAATAAATCACGAAAAACCTAAGCTATGTATAGCATTGCATTTTGCTCAGATTTTCAACTTTCTCAGATTTTAATGAACATGTTTGTATAGATGTTATCTTATATGGTGATTAAGTATTTGGAGTCAAAAGACTGCATTTTGTAATGTTAAGCATTTAATTAACACGTTGAAACGTGCATGTATGGGCGTTTATGTATATACATGTAGATATAGGTGAGTTGGGCCATTCTTTCGTGTGTATCCTTGCGCTACCTTGCTAACGCGGGAGACAATTACAAAGTATAATTAATGATATGAATAGAACATTTTTTTTATTTTGCTTTATTGCTGTCTCCCGCGTTAGCAAGGTAGCGCAAGGAAACAGACGAAAGAATGGCCCAACCCACCCACATACACATGTATATACATACACGTCCACACCCGCAAATATACATACCTATACATCTCAATGTATACATATATACACCCACACAGACATAGACATATATACCCATGTACATAATTCATATTGTCTGCCTTTATTCATTCCCATCGCCACCTCGCCACACATGGAATAACAACCCCCTCCCCCCTCATGTGTGCGAGGTAGCGCTAGGAAAAGACAACAAAGGCCCCATTCGTTCACACTCAGTCTCTAGCTGTCATGTGATAATAGAACACACACACACACACACACACACACACACACACACACATATGTATATATATATATATATATATATATATATATATATATATATATATATATATATATATATATATATACATATATATATATATATATATATATATATATATATATATATATATATATATATATATATTTTTTTTTTTTTTTCTTTCTTTCAAACTATTCGCCATTTCCCGCATTAGCGAGGTAGCGTTAAGAACAGAGGACTGAGCCTTTGAGGGACTACCCTCACCTGGCCCAATTCTCTGTTCCTTCTTTTGGAAAATTAAAAAAAAAAAAAAAAAAAACGAGAGGGGAGGATTTCCAGCCCCCCGCTCCCTCCCCTTTTAGTCGCCTTCTACGACACGCAGGGAATACGTGGGAAGTATTCTTGCTCCCCTATCCCCAGGGATATATATATATATATATATATATATATATATATATATATATATATATATATATATATATATATATACATATACATATATATATATATATATATATATATATATATATATTCCTATGAGTCCACGGGGAAAATGAAACACGAAAAGTTCCCAAGTGCACTTTCGTGTAATAATCACATCATCAGGGGAGACACAAGAGAGAAATATAACAGTCAGTTGATATACATCGAAGAGACGAAACTAGGACGCCATTTGGTAAACATGTGATTGTCCAAAACATACAACGAGCGTTCATAAACTTATCATTTTACAAATCTTATCAACAATAAAGTTATCTAATTTGTATTGACCATCACTAATATTAAGATTATAATTCTTTGTGTATTTAATAATAGAAGATTCAATGATATTTCTCTTGGTAATAGAGTTAGAGTTAACAACTGAGATGGCGTTAGACTTTGAAACAGGTAAATGAATATCATCCAAGACATCAAATAAATATTCTAAAAAGGTCATCAACTGGAACTGATAAAATTGTGTATAAAAGACTGTGTATTTCAATTTAATGGAGATTATTATGCTCAAAAATTTGGTATGGCATTGGGTAACCCTCTTTCACCTGTACTAAGTAATCTTTATATGGATTTTTTTGAAACAAAATTACTAAGGAATATCTTACCTTCTAATGCAATTTGGTTTAGGTATGTAGGTGATGTTCTTTGTGTTTGGCTAACAAATGAAAATTTACAAATATTTCTCCCCTTACTTAACAATTTAGTACCTTCCATCAAATTTACTGTAGAAAATGAAAATAATGGTATGTTACCATTTTTAGATTGCATGATCCATAGACAAGGAAACAAGTTTAAGTTTAGCATATACAGAAAACACACCAATGTATGCTCATATATCCATTATTACTCATCCCAACATGACAGAGTTAAATCATCATTTCAATCTATGTTCCTAAGGGCATTACGTATTTGCAGTCCAGAGTTTATTGATGATGAGTTTGAGAGATATATTCTATTGGATCTAAGTTAAAGTACCCTAGATCTTTCATTGATAAATCCCTTAAGTTAGCAAAGAAATCATTTTAAAGAGTTGAGCCCAAACCTCCCATTGACACCAAGAATCTTTTAGTTTTCCCTTTTAATAATGATTTCACTTTGCTTCCCATGTTGCTTAAATCCTTTAATGTAAATGTTGCCTTTAGCAACAATAATACTATAAAGAATATCTTAATCAGGAATTCACCAGAAAATTCTTTTGGTTGCATCTATAAAGTGCCTTGTGGAAACTGTGATAAATTTTATGTTGGTCAGACTGGTAAGGATCTTTCTGTTAGACTTAAGCAACATAAATATAGTATAAGAACGGGACAAGAATCAAATGCCTTGTTTAATCATCTTAAAAACTATGATCATTGTATTGACTGGAGTAACGCCATCTCAGTTACTAACTCTAACTCTATTACCAAGAGAAATATGATTGAATCTTCTACTATTAGATACACAAAGAATTATAATCTTAATATTAGTGATGGTCTATACAAATTAGATAACTTTATTGTTGATAAGATTTGTAAAATGATAAGTTTATGTACGCTCGTTGTATGTTTTGGACAATCACATGTTTACCAAATGGCGTCCTAGCTTCGTCTCTTCGATGTATATCAACTGACTGTTATATTTCTCTCTTGTGTCTCCCCTGATGATGTGATTATTACACGAAAGTGCACTTTTCGTGTTTCATTTTCCCCGTGGACTCATAGGAATATCTTGATCACGCGCAAAATTGTGATCCTTTCCAATATATATATATATATATATATATATATATATATATATATATATATATATATATATATATATGTATATATATATATATATATATATATATATATATATATATATATATATATATATATATATATATATATATATATATATATATATCAGAGGGGAAAATGTTGGAGGGATAAACTGAGTTACATATACACGCAATGTTTACGGAATATTTTGAGATATTTTTTTTTCTTTCTGAGAGAGAGAGAAATATATTTTCAAAGCGCAGCTCTAACACAGATTTAAGCCAGTAGGCAAAATGTAGCTGCTGGATGTCCAATATTCTATATTGTCCTGGTACGACCCCATGAGCACGAGGGTACGACCCATGAGGACGATGATACGACCCCATGAGGGCGATAGTACGACTCTTGAACACGACCGTACGACACTTGTGTACAACGGGCCGACCTCTGACCATGACGGTACGACCCCATGAGCACGTAGGCACGACCCATGAGCACGATGATACGACCCCATGAGGGCGATTGTACGACCCTTGAGCACGACCTGACGACCCTTGAGCACGACGGTACGACCATTGACTATGACTGTGCAACCCTATAAGCACGAGGGCACGACCCCATGAGCACGAGGGCGTGCCACGACCCATGAGCACGATGATACGACCCCATGAGGGCCATTGTTCGACCCTTGAGCACGACGGTACGACCCTTGAGCGCGACGGTACGACCCTTGAACACGACGGTACGATCCTTGGACGGTACGTACCGTCGTGCTCAAGGATCGTACCCTCGGGCTCAAGGGGTCGTACCTCTTTCTATTGTAATCTTTAGCATGAATGTTTTCCTTCTTTCAGAACCAATGAAGGAAGAGAAGGAAGTAGCCACTTCTTTCACCACACAATAGCAGAGCAATTGATAGATAGGATTATCTAACATTTCTCTCTCTCTCTCTCTCTCTCTCTCTCTCTCTCTCTCTCTCTCTCTCTCTCCTCTCTCTCTCTCCCCTCTCTCTCTCTCTCCCTCTCTCTCTCTCTCTCTCTCTCTCTCTCTCTCTCTCTCTCTCTCTCTCCTTGCTTGCAAGAGGTCACACTCCGAGTGTGTGTGTGTGTGAAGACACCTTTGGCGAGATTGTTGTATTCAATTGAGAATAATTCCATCAAAAAAAAAGATCTTTTCACTCCGAGGGAATCTACATTTCCCTGCTACTGGAGATAGCGCAGCCTTGGGCTGCAGGAGCCTTTCAGAAAGAGGGCATGGGATATACCAGGACTTTCTCATATGAATTGGTCCGTGGGTAATCACAAATATAATCATAAATATAATCACCAAAATAGCAATATAATCATAGTATAATCACCAAAATAGCAATATAATCAATGTAATCACCAAACTAGCAATATAATCATAATGTAATCACCAAACTAGCAATATAATCATAATATAATCATCAAAATAGCAATATAATCATAATATAATCACCAAAATAGCAATATAATCATAATGTAATCACCAAACTAGCAATATAATCATAATATAATCATCAAAATAGCAATATAATCATAATATAATCACCAAAATAGCAATATAATCATAATGTAATCACCAAAATAGCAATATAATCATAATGTAATCACCAAACTAGCAATATAATCATAATATAATCACTAAAATAGCAATATAATCATAATGTAATCACCAAAATAGCAATATAATCATCAAATAGTTCCAAAATAGCAATATAATCATGAAATAATCACCAAAATAGCAATATAATCATAATCTAATCACCAAAATAGCAATATAAAGTCACCAAAATACCAATATAATCATAAAAAATCACCAAATTAGCAATATAATCATAATGTAATCACCAAAATAGCAATATATTAATAAAAATAGTCACAAAAATAGCAATATAATAAAAAGTCACCAAAATAGAAATATACTCATAATGTAATCACCAAAATAGCAATATAATCATAAAATGATAATATAATCATAAATATAATCATCTCAATAGCAATATAATCACATATATAAGGCTAGCTAGACTCAAATATACACAGGCCAGTTCAGAGGTTCGCTTGTCCCCCCCCCAAAAAAAAAATTTAAAACATGAAGATATGGTCGAAAACCAACACGAGAATACGTGATTTGCATGAAGCCCCCTTTCCTCCCTCCCTCTCCCCCTCCTCCTCCTCCTCCTCCTCCTCCATTTTTTATTCATTATTGAGTGGCGGGATGGGGGAAGGTGGGAAAAGTGGGGTGGTAGGTAGGTAGGTAGGTAGGTAGGTAGGGGTTAAAGGGGTTAGGGGAAGGAAGGGGTTAAGGGAAAGGAAAGGGGTTTAGTAGCATTCGTATACGTTATGACTTGCTTTGATAACGTTCGTCCAAAGACTCGAACCCTGTCATTAATATTCCACTTGCGCTCTGGGAAAAATCTATGTTAGGATCTCTCTTTACGGAGAGGTAAAGGAAATAATTTTTTTTTTTGTGTGTGTGGGGAGAGGGTTAAGGTATAAAGTTGGTAAAGAAAATGATTTACGGAGTCATCCCCTTACGTATAATAATTTTTTATGGCTCCATCTTAGTTTTAAAGTTGTTTTTGTTGGCTTTGTTTGGTTCAAATGCAATGATCAAAATAATTCTCCACACCGTAGACACAGGGATGTGTAATCATAAGTCCATTACTTAATATGATAATTCATGAAATGTAATAATACCCAATGCCAAACTTAGTTATTTCCAAACCATTGCATTACTCTACCTCGAAGGATAGAAATAATCTCTGGGCAAAATCTAGACGAGAAAGAAAGAGAGAGAGAGAAAAAAAAAAACCCAGCCACGTGTGCTGTAATACTGCAAATGGAGCAGATGAATAAATCCACTACAGCTGTACAATACATCAGCTGTATCGTGCAGTTCACAGAGGAAGGGGGAAAAGGCCACTGGTATGTCTGGGATGATAGAGTTCCTTTGATGCTCAATATTAATCGATGATTAACTGCCATAAGAGCAGAAAGGATTAATCTCATGAGTACAATAGAATGCTCGTATGTGTGAGTGACCTTTGACAATGGTTATTTATATGATAAAGGTGTTTATGGCCTTATGATTATCGTAAATGGAAAAGGTGTTTAAAAATATCTTTTTTTTCTGGTCAAATTTGATTAGTTAGGGTTAAAAGACCCTCAGTTGTTAAGCAACTACCCTTTAGAGCTAATGACGATGACCCTTTGAGTACGATAAGGGCGTGACCTTTGACCTTAGCCCTTGAAGGACTGAGCCGTAGCTCACCTCGGTCTCCAAGCGGCCAAGACGTAAGGAATGATCACTATACCATGATGATGTGATTATTACACGAAAGTGCACTTGGGAACTTATCGTGTTTCATTTTCTTCGTGGATTCATGGGAACACACACACACACACACTCACACACACACACACACATATATATATATATATATATATATATATATATATATATATATATATATATATATATATATATATATATATATCATATATTGCCCACGTGATACAGTTGGTGCTATAACATAATAAATATGAAAATAGCGAAGTTATAAACGCTTGTGTAGCGTAGATCTGACCTAACGTAATAATTAGGAATTATTTTGAAATAGAATCTTGACTGATTGACCGTGATAATAATTATATTAATTGTTTAGGGAATTTCCTCAGAGACAAAAGACACAGAAAACGGAAATGACATCAATTTCATGAAATACATCAAATTCTATAAGTCTTCTATCAAATTCTGTTAGTTTTTTCCTATACGATGTGTTGACAATTATAAAATAAGTCTTAACTGCACGTACAACACTCATAAATAAATAATTTAATACGTTTAAATAACATAAATGATTCCTTACCATTTCGTCACCGAGAAAATGGGTGTAGCATTTGATGGTCGCAGTGCCGCCAACCTGTGCGACGACCTCAGTGTTGTTCTGTTGCTCCGGGGTGATGAGGTCAGGGTTGGCATCCCTGGGGCCCACCACCAGCTCCCGTCTCGTGTGTTTACTCTGTGTTGGCGACGCCGTCTCATTCTCCACCTCAACACCACACAAGCCTGCACGCGCACAGAAAATGAGGTATTAAGACATCAGGCCATTATGACGTACGATAAATAAGGGGATTAATAAGGTTGTAAGATTATAAGGGGATTAATAAGGTTGTAAGATTATAAGGGGATTAATAAGGTTGTAAGATTGTAAGGGGATTAATAAGGTTGTAAGATTATAAGGGGATTAATAAGGTTGTAAGATTTTAAGGGGATTAATAAGGTTGTAAGATTTTAAGGGGATTAATAAGGTTGTAAGATTGTAAAGGGATTAATAAGGTTGTAAGATTGTAAGGGGATTAATAAGGTTGTAAGATTGTAAGGGGATTAATAAGGTTGTAAGATTGTAAGGGGATTAATAAGGTTGTAAGATTGTAAGGGGATTAATAAGGTTGTAAGATTATAAGGGGATTAATAAGGTTGTAAGATTGTAAGGGGATTAATAAGGTTGTAAGATTGTAAGGGGATTAATAAGGTTGTAAGATTGTAAGGGGATTAATAAGGTTGTAAGATTATAAGGGGATTAATAAGGTTGTAAGATTGTAAGGGGATTAATAAGGTTGTAAGATTATAAGGGGATTAATAATGTTGTAAGATTGTAAGGGGATTAATAAGGTTGTAAGATTGTAAGGGGATTAATAAGGTTGTAAGATTATAAGGGGATTAATAAGGTTGTAAGATTGTAAGGGGATTAATAAGGTTGTAAGATTGTAAGGGGATTAATAAGGTTGTAAGATTATAAGGTGATTAATAAGGTAAGATTATAAGGGGATTGATAGTGTTGTAAGATTGTAAGGGGATTAATAAGGTTGTAAGATTGTAAGGGGATTAATATGGTTGTAAGATGATAAGGTGATTAATAAGGTAAGATTATAAGGGGATTGATAAAGTTGTAAGATTGTAAGGGGATTAATAAGGTTGTAAGGTTGTAAGGGGATTAATAAGGTTGTAAGATTGTAAGGGGATTAATAAGGTTGTAAGATTGTAAGGGGATTAATAAGGTTGTAAGATTGTAAGGGGATTAATAAGGTTGTAAGGTTGTAAGGGGATTAATAAGGTTGTGAGATTATAAGGGGACTAATAAGGTTGTAAGATGGTAAGGGGATTAATAAGGTTGTAAGGTTGTAAGGGGGATTAATAAGGTTATAAGATTATAAAGGGATTAATAAGGTTGTAAGATCATAAGGTGATTAACAAGGTTGTAAGGTTGTAAGGGGATTAATAAGGTTGTAAGATCATAAGGTGATTAACAAGGTTGTAAGGTTGTAAGGGGATTAATAAGGTTATAAGATTGTAAGGGGATTAATAAAGTTGTAAGATTATAAGGGGATTAATAAAGTTGTAAGATTATAAGGGGATTAATAAGGTTGTAAGATTATAAGGTGATTAACGAGATTGTAAGATTGTAATGGGATTATAGGGTTGTAAGATTATAAGGTGATTAACAAGGTTGTAAGATTATAAGGTGATTAACAAGGTTGTAAGATTATAAGGTGATTAACAAGGTTGTAAGATTATAAGGTGATTAATAAGGTTGTAAGATTATAAGGTGATTAATAAGGTTGTGAGATTATAAGGTGATTAATAAGGTTGTAAGATTATAAGGTGATTATTAAGGCTGTTATATTACAATCATGATAATGGGAGGCAAAAGTCTTTGTTTACAAGAAATTACGAAACTGCGAACAAGGGGATTTCAGTTGTATTTCATCTAATGGTGATAAAAATGATATTGTGATAATTACATATTTCCACACACACACACACACACACACACACACACATATACACACACACACACACACACACACACACATACACACTCACACACACACACACACACACATACACACACACACACAAAAGAAAAATAGAAGGAAAACGTCGAGAGGAACACAATAGCTGAGGGAGCGCTGCGTCTGCAGGGCGAGACCTGGAGCTTTAGAATAACCCACAAAGGAAGAGAGAAGAGTCAGGGGTAACTCGTACATCCTCGAAGCCCAGACTGATGACGTAAACACAGCGAAGTGGTCGTTGGAGGATATGGTGATTAAGGGGGAAAGAGGTTTTGTTAGTGTGTGTCATGGATAGAATATAGAAGTTGGAATGGTTATAGCATAGTGAAGGACTGATTTATTTGGGGGTGTGGGGGTGTGTGGGTGTGGGG
This sequence comes from Panulirus ornatus, assembly GCF_036320965.1. Taxonomy (NCBI): domain Eukaryota; kingdom Metazoa; phylum Arthropoda; class Malacostraca; order Decapoda; family Palinuridae; genus Panulirus; species Panulirus ornatus. Next base: position 6,261,733 of record NC_092257.1, read on the forward strand.
GTGTGGGGTGTGGGGGTGTGGGGTGTGAGGGTGTGGGGTGTGTGGGGTGTGGGGTGTGTGGGGGTGTGGGGTGTAGGGGTGTGGAGTGTGTGGGGTGTGGGGGTGTGGGGTGTGGGGGTGTGTGGGGTGTTGGGTGTGGTCTGTGGGGGTGTGGGGTGTGGGGGTGTGGGATGTGGGGGTGTGGGGTGTGGTGTGGGGGTGTGGGGGTGTGGGGTGTGTGGTGTGTGGGGTGTGGGGGTGTGGAGGGTGTGGGGTGTGGGGTGTGGGGTGTGTGGGGTGTGGGGGGAGGCAGGCAGCCCCCCACGAGTTGTAAAACTCCCTCTCTCCCCCATACAGTCCAAATACGTAGTTATACACATACCTGGCGTTGGCTGGTGTGTGTGTGTATATATATATACATCTATATACACACACATAGCAATAAAGACATCGTAAATATACACTAGGTTAAGATACGGGAGCAACACACGAGTGTAAAACACACCCCCACACATATACACTCTTTCTCTGCCTGGAGCACCACCCAAACTACCAACCACCCTCGTTATGACGCTAGTTCGAACGCTCCCTCGTTCGAACCTTTGTGTTCGGGACGCTTCGGATCCGTTCGAAGCGCAGCGAGCCACGTGGGCGAATCACCACTCAGACCCAGTCACGCGGGAGTGTGTGTGTGTGTGGAGTGAGTGTGCGTGTCCGTGTGGACGAGAGGAGGAAGAGGAGGAGGAGGAGGAAGAGGAAGAGAGGAGAAGAGGAGGAAGAGGAGGAGAAAGAAGGGCACGTCGCCCCCCACCTCTCTCATGTGTCGTGTTCTTCTCCGTCAGGATCAAGACGCCCCCACAGAGGTCTCCAACATCCACCCACACACACCCCCACACACGCCCACAGAAGGGCCGCGCGAGCGCGCGCGTGCGCGTGTGGGCACGTTCACGGTAAGCTGTCTGTTAGCTCGTCTTGTGGCGTCGTGATCTTGTGGTCGGGGTGTGAGGGGGGGACGGGGGGTGGGGGTGGGGGGAAGGGGGGTGGGGGGAAGGGGGGTGGGGGTAGGGGGAAGGGGGGTGGGGGGGAAAGGGGGGGGGGGGAGAGGTAGGTTTATCATCGGCAAGATAAAGACGTAATTGGTTGCCCGGCTGAAGGTGGGGTTGGTGAGGGGTTGGGGAAGAGGGGAGGTTGTGTCACGAGGGGAAGGGGGAGAGAGGGGATGGAGGAGGGGGAGGGAAGTGGGGGGGTGGGGGTGCTATAGCAATCGTGGGTGTGGGGGGGAGAAGACATCATTATGTCGTATGTTATCGGCAGTTGACGAACGGGTTTTATCGGCCA